>NC_056737.1:1579471014-1579636014 GCF_019279795.1 Protopterus annectens | reverse complement strand
GACTATGCCCAAGACTCTATGCCAGTTGTCAGCCCCTCTGATTCCAACTTTGAACTTTTCATTCACACTTCCCTTCTCCTCAACCACCCCCAGATACTTGAAGCTATTTACCCATAACTCTCAATGTCTTAGAGCAAGAAATCTGGACCAAGCCATAAACAAAAGGGTGACAAAGCCCCAAAAATAGAGACAATTTTTAAATATTGCTCTTACAAACCACAATTTTATGAAAAAAGACCAAAAATATGAGGCAAGAATCTGGACATTCTGTGAAAATCTGTACTGTTGAAAGGTATGTATTTAACTGGTGCACTATATTCCCTTCTATCTCAATTCTCAGTTTCTTCTGATTTCTCCAGTTTGCTGCCATTAGCTCTATCTTATCTGTGCTTACTTTTATCCCATGTGCCTTCAGTTTTGCATTCCATTCCTCTAGCTTTTGCTGAAGTTCTTGCCCAGAGTCTACCTGTGATGCCACATTGCCTGCATACAGCAACTTTGTCGATCTGTCCCCTCTGACCTCTTTGCTAATGTATCACCAGTATGAATAGCAGTGGGCTCAGAGCTGAACCTTGGTGCACACCCACTCCCACTGGGAACCCTCCATGAGGCTGAACACTGTTCGTACTTGAGTCATTGGGTCCTTGTACATAGCCTGCAATAATTCTACCAATGTTTCTTGGACTTCGAACCACCACAGTACTGCCCAAATCAGCTTTTGTGGGACCTTGTCATATGCTGTCTCAAAGTCTACGAATGCCCAGTTGGACTCTTTCCTCATCTCTAGCTTCTTCTCGACTATCTGTCTCACTGCAAACATCGAGTTAACTGTGCTGCATCCTGATCTGAATCCAAACTGCTCATTTCCCATCTTACTTTCTACTACTCTGTGTATCCGTTTATCAGTCACCCTCTCCAGAAATTTCATGCAATGTGATAGGAGTTTGATGCCTCTGTACTGCCCAGAGCTGTGGATGTCCCTTTGTTCTTATACATTGGCATAAGTATGCTTATTCTCCAGTCATCTGGAATACTCCTTTCTCTCCACGCTGCTATGAGTACCTTCAGGAGCCATTTCTCCCCTAGTTCACCCAGCATCTTTATCATATCTGCTGTGACCTCATCTGAGCCTGTGACTTTCCCTGACTTAATTTTCCTTAGTGGTATCCTTACTTCATTTAGGGTGGGCTCCTCTTCTTCTCTCATCATAAGCAGTTTCTGGGGCAATACAGCTTCTGTGGGGTTTTCTTCATTCAGAAGCTGCTGAAAATACTCCTTCCATCTGCCTTTGATGTCCCGTGGACTGGTGAGCAGGTTGTTGCTGGCATCCCTTATGAAGGGTGTCTGACTGTGTTCTTTATCTTTTCATCTTTGCCTTGCAACCTGCTATTGTTTCTTTGTGCCACCTACTGAGTCACTTTCCAGAACTTGTTAGAGTTCCCCCAATGCCTTATTCTTTGCTTATTGCAACTCCTTTCTTAGCTTCTTTGTTAGCCAACCAGTATTCCTTCCTAGCCTGGTCAGTCTTTTCTATCTCCCACTTTTTCCTGCATTCCTTCTTTCTTTTGATTACTTTCTGGACTTCTGTATTCCACCACCACCAACTTTCCTTATGTACCTTATTTCCATATCTGGCTCGGCCCCATATCTGTTTTGTAGCCCTCACACATGCTGTTTTGAGGCTGTCATTCTTCAACTCCACCTATTTTCTCCTTTTCTTGGGGTCCTAGAGTTCTGAGTAATTCCTTCAACTATTGTGCTTTCTCTCCATCAACTTCAAGGTCTTCAGCCTGGTCTTTGTTGACCTTAGAGCCTTCTCTGACCACTGCTTGCTGCTGATTGTGGCAACCATTGGTTTATACTGTGGCTTGACTGTTTCACTGGATATAACCTTGCAATCATTGATTCTACCCCAGTGCCTTTTCCTTACTAGGAGAAAGTCTACCTGAGTTGCATGTTGGCCACTTTTGTATGTCATCTTGTGACTTTCTTTCTGAACCATGTGTTGGCTACTATCAAGCCATTTGCCAGACAGAAGTCTAGAAAGGCCTCTCCTTCTTTATTCCTGTTACTCCACCCATGTGGACCCAGGCAGTCCTCAAATCCTGTTCTATTTGTCCTGATATGTGCATTCAAGTCACCCATTATCAACACCAGTTCATGTTGTCCTGCTGTATCTAGTAGGTCCTGCAACTGCTGTATGAATGCACTCTTTTCCTTACTATCACAACCCTGCTGTGGGGCACAGGCTGAGATTATGAATACTGCACTGTCATTGCACTGGAGTCTGATTGCCATGAGTCTGTCAATAATTCTGATGATATCTTTCACTGCCTTCTGTAGCCTCTCTCTCACCACAATTCCCACACCATTTCTAGCCTGTCCCCCTCATGACTAGTAGACTCTGGATTCCAAGCCAAGTAGCTTCTCTGCACTGCTCTTCTATCTTGGATACATAGGATGTCCTGCTTCCATATCATCGTGTCATCCACTTCCAAGCTGTGTCCTGTCAGTGAACCTATATTAAGTGCAGCAATTCTCAGTTCATGTTTGTCCAGCTTTCACTCAACAGAGGTATCCCAGGTAACTCAGGCTGAGCAACTACATACCGGCCAGCCAGTAACTTACTGACCCATAACTGCTGAGCGTTATGGCAGGCATATGCTGACCAATAGGGGCACATACACCCCTCCCACCATTAGCATGGGTCCCTGGTGTAGGTCGGAGGTCAGAGTAGGCCAGGTCTTCAATCCACTCATTACCGGTAACTATCCATGCCCATTTTGGCGACATTGGTCAACATGACCAAATCACCTAGAGCATATTTTACACCACTGCGTGGCTAGCCCTGCCATGGAATGCAGTCTGTGATCTGTATTCTCCTATCCTGAGGATACTGCGCACCACAGTAAATGCTCAAAGTGGTTGGTCTGTATAACTCTTCCCCCTACAGGGCACCATGTAAAGTCTGTGCTGCTGCCCACAGCTCCATTCATTGGTGAGTTTGAGCTGGATGTGATGTTACGATATACAGGCATGTATATTTACTCTTTTTAAAATATTGATTGTTGGACCAATTTGAAACAAAAACCTACAAGTACCATTTTATTAAGATTGCTTACCACAATATTTATACTCTTTGACTTAAACTATCTTTATTTCCCTAAATATTTAATATTGTACAGATTATTTTGTTTATTTGTATTGATTTATTTTTGTGATCATAAAATTGCAATTAAAAAATGTGGTAATGTTTTTTGCTTATGCCGAAACATTGCTACATCAGGATATGCAAATCAATGTATCATGTGATTATAAAGCCCTGTTTATTTTGTGATGTTTCATTGATGGATTAAATACACATTGAAAATGGCTGTAGAGGCAAAAACTTAGTCTACAGTGTTCTGATGCTCTTTTTTTTTTGTAGTTTCTATGTTGTTTACAAACCATGGATTACCTGTTGGTCCTCACCACCTGTGTATTCTTTTGGATTTGATTTTACATGTAAATAAAGATATATATATATATATATATATATATATATATATATATATATATATATATATATATATATATATATATACATACATACATAGAGTACACGTGTGTGTGTATGTGTGTATGTGTGTGTGTGTGTGTGTGTGTGTGTGTGTGTGCATATGTGCAATTATTTATATATATATATATATGGATTCACTTCATAACACTGAAACTTCAAAATACTGAAAATGACAAAACTTCATAATACTGAAGACCAAAATACTGAAAGCTCAAAATACTGAATACTCAAAATACTGAAACTCAAAATACTGAAAAGACATATTATGTGTAAACTCAGCTTAAACAACATAAATCATAACAATTTCTACCAAATATATGCAGGGGGGCAAGCCCCCCTGCACTTCGTGGGGGCTGCACCCCCCACACCCCCTGCTAATTATATATATCTACTCCAAGATTGCACTTAACTATACTATGTGCAATCTTGGAGTTGATATATTTAATTAGCAGGGGTGAAGCAACCCCATGGAGTGCAGGGGCTTGCCCCTGCATATTTGTAGAAATTGTTATGATTTATGTTGTTTAAGCTTGAGTTTACACATAATATGTGTTTTCAGTATTTTGAGTTTCAGTATTTTGAGTATTCAGTATTTTGAGCTTTCAGTATATTGGTTTCAGTATTTTGAGTTTCAGTATTTTGATATTTCAATGTTATGAAGTGAATCCATATATATATATATATATATATATATATATATATATATATATATATATATATATATATATAGCCATACATGTGTTTGTGCACAAGTATCTAACATCTAAGAGATGATCAAAGTGGGTTTTGTTGAGTCTCGCACCATCAAGACAGATCCAACAAAACCCAACTCCCAGCTTTAGGGACAGGCTTTAACATGAATATATATTAGTGCATTATTAAAGGCAACAGAGCACCAGTCTTACAACTGTTGTTTATTAAACAAAAGAAAAAAAAATGCAAATTTCTTCTTAAACTAGTCTTTGGGTTAACAACAGTTCACTCAGAGCCAGAACTAGGGTGGGGGTGAAAACAGCAACTGCCCTTATGAACAAGCTATTGGGGTTGGGGAATGCTGACTTCAGTTGCCTATGGCATGTGAGTGCATTCTAGAGCACCAGATGACCTAGATAGATGTCTGCGTTTACAGCCAGTATCTTCAAAATACTGCTGGGTTACAATCATTTTCAGTAAGTCTCTCTCTTTTTAACAGGAAAAAAAATCCATCTTCCTCCTGATGCCTTCAAATTCACTCTGCTGTCTTACGTCCAGAGCCAGTGCTCCAGAAATCAAATCCCCTCCACAAAGAGATATAAACTCTACAGGGGATTTAACTCTCTCATTAAATAAAACCTGCTCTAACTAATAGAACAAATTCTTTCTTTGCTCTTGAAGAAGCAAGTTTGGTTGCAATAAAGAAATATTCCAACTTCAAGAGAAAGTACACATTTATACCACATTAAATTTAAAAGTCTTGTATGTACTATTTACCAGAGTATTTACACATTTGAGATTTGAGTCATACATACTTCACCATTTGGAATGATTCATTCATATGCTACACATGAGTTCCCCAGCTTGAAACCATTGGTTTCCTGCCCATTGGATGGCCAATATGCCTTTAAGAGGCCATCAGCCATGAGGTGGCTTGAGCCATGCTAGTGCCACATTTAAATAATGTAGTCTCTTTAATGCCACTCGAACTTTTCCCATTCTTTCTAGTATTTTCATAGTCTTAGGTCTTGGGTAACAGTCCATCTCTGAAATTGTTGTTAAACCTTTCCAAATAGCGGCAGACCTTGATAGCCCTTTTAAGTTCTGGAAACACCATTATGGGTCTGTTGCACTCATATTTTGTATCTTCCACTATCCCTATCTGAAGTGATGTCTTTCTTTATTACTTCGAGTATAGGCTTTCTTTGTGACTCTGATATTCTGTAAGGTTTTATGTTAACCTTTTCTGCATTTAAATTATCTGTAACTTGACAATGCAGGGTTACTGTACCACCCCAAAAACTGAGGTGTGCCTTGGACATTTATGGAAACGCCAATCACTTCTTGTTGTTGACATCTCTGGGCTGGATATCTAGCTAAACCAGACTTCCTTTCTGCATCACAAGTTTCTAGAGCGACTGTAATATCTACTGCATACCCATTCTGCATTGTTATACTGCTCATTGCTTCTGTATTCTGAGCATCTGCTTATGTGCAGTGTTTTGGGATAATCTTCATTACTTCTGGGTTTTGTCTAAAGTGTCTTGCTTACAGGTTTCCACCTTACTCATACAGTGTACTTTAGTCAGTAAATTCACTGTAATATGCTGTTCTTGAAGACAAACTATTGCCTATGAAACTCTTTTATCTTGATTAGGGCTGGCCTTGGCCAAAATGGCACCCTAGGCGAACTAGTGCTCCGGCGCCCCTTAAGCCCCACCCATACCATACTCATGAAACACCCCTATTTGAGCCACACCCACAGATAGGTCAGTCCCCAAGAAAGGTACTCCAGTCATTTCCTTCAATTATTTAAATGCATAGAAAGAAAAATATACCTTGTAATGTAGTTAAATTGCAACTACCTTTGCGTACATATTTCCTACTTTAAATACCAGAGCCGGATCATGGTCAAACGTAAAATGTGGCCCTAGGCAGGGTAATAGACCAGCCTCCCAGAGCAGCCCCTCCTGCAGCAACACCCCTCCCCCAGCAACAGCCCTCTCCTCATCTATTCCAGTGTTCCATTATTTGGCTATTTCTCACCAGCTACCATACACACTGTTCAAATCTATCAGTGTGCATACTATTCTCTTATTTACTTCTACAATGATTACAGATATTGAAATAAAATAGCACAAACACAGATAGCCATTTGCTAAACAAACAATAAAGTCTCGCAATGAAAATGGACTTAGCATGAGCAGTAAATGTCTCTGTCCTTGAAACTCACATTCATTGAAATGGCAAAATTCACATTTATTGAAATGACATGAAAACCCATATTCATAGAAAATGCATCTGGCCAGTGGAGGATTAAGTTTACCTTTGGGCTGTTTTCAAAACATAGACTCCTTGTACACATTTTTAGGGCCATGTATACATGTATTTGTTCTTTGATTCACCTTCCTGATTTATTAAATTACATTTCTTGTATGATACAGTACCACTTGTTAGAATGTGTCTTAAATTTGTAGTTTTAAACATTTTAATAAGCAATGAAACAAAATGCATGAACCAATAACTATCCATTTCAGAAAATTTCAACCATAAAAGGCCACTCAAGACTTCTGTCATTACAATCTACCAATATTACTCAATGCGCACAATCTCTGTAGAAGTAAAATCACCTGAATAATTCCACATTAAAGAAATCATTACTAATGAAAGGTTGCTACTGGCAAACAACTTTACATCTTAACGTTTTATCTACAAATTCAGTGCCTACTGCCCTTGAAGAATTAATTGCCTATATTACATTAAAAAAATTGGTAAGTTGGCAATATTGCAATAGGAAATGACTAACAATCAACTATCATATGGGCACTGCAATATCTGCACTCCATTTACATGGTGTGGGAGTAGAATCCCCAGCCTTGTGCACCAAAGGCAATTATGCTACTAACACTTCTTTCAGATTCTACAAAACAGTCTGCCACTTGATTAACAAAAAACAGCTAGGTGCACACTGAAAACATATCCACTTGTTAGAGTATGTTTTAAATGTGTAGTTTTGAATATTTTTCCAGTAAGCAATGAAACAAAATGTATGACCCAATAACGACAAAACTGCCCATTTCAGAACATTTTAATCATAAAAGGCCGGTCAGACTTCTGTCATTACAATCCACCAGTATCAGTCAATAAGCACAATCTCTGCAGAAGTAAAATTAATCGCATAATTCTACATTAAAGAGATTTGTAACTAATGAAGTGTCTGTTACTGGCAAACAACTTTAAATTTCAGTGTTTCATCTACAAATTCAGTGCTTGCTGCCCTTGAAGAATTAATTGGCTACGTTGCATTAAAGAAAAAAATTGGTACGTTAGCAATATTGCAATAGGGAATGACTGAGAAACTGACAACAAGTTCATAGTTACTGGGCATCTTACACAAAAGAGGTCACACTAGGGAATGCAGAACCCCTTATCTCCCCTTAAAATGCACCAAATAATCAGCAACTAGGGCATTGTATACCATGCCTTCATACTTCTCCACCTCTTAGCACAAGATGTCTGAACAAAGCCTAAAATAATGGGGGGGAGGCAACAAAGGCCCCCAAATGGGCAGATTACAAATATTTCTCTTATAGACTTAGAAAGTTGCTAGAATAACAGCATTTGTTTAGCATGCATTTTCTGAAGGAAATGAAGATTGAAACTCAAATGTATGACATTTAGTTATTTACATCCTCAGTGCTTTGCCAGAAAACCACAAATTTTATGAAGAATAAGCCAAAAATATGAGGCAAAAACATGGAGAGCTGAGAGGTATGCATACCTCTCAACCTCTTAGTGCAAGAAATCTGGACCTAATATAATATGGATGCAGTGGCCAAAAGAATAGGTTAGACAGATTTTCAATATTGTACTTTTTTAACTTAGAAAGTTGCTACAACAGGATGTGTGTTAACATGCATTTCTGAAGGATATGAAGTCTGAAAGTTGTGTGTGTGTGTGTGTGTGTGTGTGTGTGTGTGTGTGTGTGTGTGTGTGTGTGTGTGTGTGTGTGTGTCTGTGTATGTGTATATATATATATATATATATATATATATATATATATATATATATATATATATATATATATATATATATATATATATATATATATATATATATATATATATATATATATATATATAAAATCATTATTTAGTGACTTCAGTTCTCTGTGATTTAACATAGAACCACAAATTTTATGAGAATCAAACTAAGACTACAATGCTAAATCTGGACAGTTGAGAGGTATGTTACACATGTGCATATACACACACAGACACACACACACACACACACACACACACACACACACACACACACACACACACACACACACACACACACACACACACACACACAAACAGCTACTCTCTCACATAGCAATACACACACATACCTACTCTCACACGAAGCAACACACACATACTTTCTCTTTAATACAACAACTAACGACTATTTTAAATTCCACACATTCCCACTCTCTCGTACAACACACAGACACGCAGCTTCTCTCTCATACACACACCTACTCTCTCACACAGTAACACACACACTTTATCTCTCATGCAAACAGAATGAAGAATTTAAATTCCATACACATACATACATACACATACGGGCAGTGAGTTAGGGTTAGCGTATGTTTCCCAGTTGATGGTGGAATAATTGAAGTCTCCCATAACCAGAGTGTTCGAGAATATTTGGATTGACTCCAGTTTGTTCAAGTAGAATTATGAGCATCATTACCCATGGAGGGGGATCTATAACTGTCTATGATGTGAATGAGGGTCTTACCCACAGTAACCTGTACTTGGAGAAACTCCATGGAATTGTCCAGTCTAACTAGATGGGAGGTGAATTTAACTCTAATATAGATATAAATACCACCTCATTTGGTTCTTACATGTTCATTTTACAGTCTGAAGGTGTGGAAGGCATTGTAGTCTTGCAAGACTGCGTACTCTCTGAGGCCTTGAACCAGGTTTCTGTGATTGCACAGACATCTACATCTTCTACTGAAAGAAGTACTTCCAAGGTGTGCAGTTTTTGGTTTAAACAATTAACATTTAGCAGCATGACCCTTATTTTGTTAGGATTGGCAAATTTCACATTGGTACGTTTGTTTTTGAGACCTTGCCTAAAAAGGGCACTATGCGGGAGCAAGAGCCTTTGCCAGCAGCTGAAAGCCTAATGGTGCCAGGTGCAAACTGTCTCTGGCAAAGCAGTGAGGTTTGTCAACCATGGTTTCCCAGGCTGACAGAAATTGGATCCCCTTTGACTGACACCAAAAACTAAGTCACTTATTGAAATCAATAATTTTTTGTTTATACTGTGGCATCAATCTAGGTGAGGGTAGTATGCTGCTCAAGGCTAGGGACCTCAAAAATAATAAACCACTGGTCCAACCATTAGAATACATTTATTATAAAATAGCAAAGCTTTCAAGCCACTCAGCACTCTTCATCAGTGTTTGATGCGTACTATGTGTATGGATATTGGTACTATGTACATGATTAGTGGTGGGTGGGTTGACAACCTCTTCAGTGTTATTGTTTTTTGTGTGAGAGAATGTGGATTCAAGATTCTTGGTGTAGATATATCACTTGCACTCTGTACTAGAGTGAGTTATTAGTAGAGGGTTGTTAGTGTACATGAGCCAATTGCTACTCTGCCTCAAGAGACCCAAGTCAACAAGGTTGGCAGGAGAAAAAAGAGTAGCCCAACTGTTCATAATGCTAGGTTGAATACCTGTTATCACAAAGGGGGCTTTTAAGGACCGATCAATGAGGAGCTCAGTGGATGGATATTTCTGCTGTTTTTTTTTTTTGTTTTTTTTTGGTGGTGGTTTAATAGGTTACAGCTCACTAGCAGTATTTTTTTGACCGGAAAAGTACTAAAGTACTAAGTACTAAAACAATAACATTGAAGAGGTTGTCAACCCACCCAACTGGCTTACTGACAGAGCCCACACTGTAAAAGTAGCTGACTCCAAATCCAGCTCCAGACAAGTGGCAAGTGGAGTACCTCAGGGTTCAGTCCTGGGACCACTCTTTTTTGGCATCTACTTCTCTGAAATACAGGCCAACACTAAGGGACTCTGGCTAACAAAGTTTGCAGATGACTGCAAACTGGGAGCCATTACTGAATCCCCAAATGATGTGGATATTCTATAAAAGGGCCTTACAGAAACAGATGCTTGGTGCCAGAGCCATGGGCTCAAGCTCAATGCCAAGAAATGTATACTTATCCCCTTTAGGAAAAGACATGTACCCATGAATTACCACATAGGTGGCAGTACACTAAACACCGAAAGTGTGATAAGAGACTTAGGGACACAGGTGGACAGTGGTCTCACCCTTGATAACTACATCACCACAACAGTCCAGAAATCCTTTTATGTGGCACACCTCATCACTAAGGGTTTTTCATCCAGAAAAAAGGAGGTCATTGTTTCACTGTACTCATCCCTCATTAGACCCATTATAGAATACAACGCCCCATTTGGTATGCACCTCTCATGACATCTGCAACAACTGGAAAGGCCACAGAAATACCTCACTAAAAGAATCACAGGCCTAAAGCAGATGCCCTATGCTGACCATCTAAAAAAAATCCACCTATACTCTGTCGCATATCATCTACTCAGAGGCGATCTCTGCTTAACATACAAGGCCAGGTCAAACCCAGAGCTGTTGGACATGCTACACTTAAAGAAATCCCAATCCCTCAGAGGCACACACTCCAAGGATCTAAACCTTGTCATCACAATGAACAAAACATGCTGAAGGGATAGGTTCCTGACCCAGAGACTCCCCAGACTCTGGAATAGACTGCCCATACATGTCAAGCAGAGCGCCTCTTTGGCCCTCTTCAACAGGAACTTTGATGATTGGATTGGAGATAGGAAATTCACCCCAGGGATCACGTCAGTGGTTTGCTAAACAGGGTTCCAGGGAAGTAAATACTGTGGGAAGAAATAGCCAGGGAATTGTTATGGCTAGGCTTGTATAGGCCCTAGAGCTGATAGCCTAGTACCAATCTATGAACCTATGAACCTATAAGGATGAGGGCTACACTAATATGCTGCAGCTGTATCTAAGGGAAAAATTGTCAAATTTATCTGTCCTACCAAACAGCCCCATATGCAGCAAACTTGTATCCGGACTATGCTACAGCTACTAGCTACCCTAGGTTTGGCAGGAAACACTAGGGAATGTTTAGCACAGCAGAGAAATAGCAGTGAGACACTAAAAAACAAACAAACAAAAACAATGTTTTAAACAGCACAAAAACAGCAAGGAGACTTTAAAGAATGTTTTAAACAGCTAACAAATCAGTTACTTTAACACTGCTTGGAGGGAAAACCAGAACAAGCAGAACAGATTACTTTGCAACAGTGAAAATAACAACACCAAATACCAGCAAATAGTGAAACAGCAAAATGAGCTTAGCAAACAGCGAAAACAACAATAAAATACAATGTAACAGGCACAGCAAGGCAGACAAATGCAATACAACAGTGCAACTTAGTACACAGTATATAAATACTGTATTAAAGTAGGTGAGTAGGTGACAGGCAATTAAAAAAGTGCAGTAACTAATATAAATAAGCAAAAAAAAAAAAAAAAAAAGACAACGTAAGTGTTTTTGGGAAGCTCAGAAGCCTCTAGTCATCTGTTATCGCAACTCAGAGTTGTGGCTGGCAGCCCACCTCAGTACAAACAACTGTCCTGATATTTGCTGGATTTATAAAGGCTAATGAATGTGTCTGTTGGTCAACCTCTCCTCTCCCTTTTATCCCCATGTTAGGCCGAAGGATATCTTTATGCTTATTTATTAGTTGGTTTCCTTCCAAAAACTGATGGATTGGTCTCTCACAAAGACTATCTTCTTCTTCTCACTACATCCATAAATTTTTAATGTGGAGAAAATCTTTCCCTATAATCATGTCATGTGTTAAATTGGTTAATACAACAATAGAATTAACAACCTTCCCAAATACATATTGGATTTCTGAAAAATTGGATACTGTTTCTTATCTCCAAAAGTGCATACTACTTCAACTCATTTCTTTGTAATGCTTTTCTTTATACATGCATACTGTTTTATCAGTGTGACCATACTGCCTGAATTTAACAGTAAAGTAGCTGTCTATCACCAGTTAAGACACAGTACATCATGAAATGCAGTCTCAGCCATTCTATCAGACAGTTCACAAGTTTTGGGCATAACATCACTAGCAGCATGGTTTTCAGGAGTTATTGTCTCGTCATTAGATGTAATAGTGCTACTGTCACTAGTACAAAACCTAGTTATGTAAGCTTTTCCACACATTTAAAAGCATAGCATTTGTATACACATACACACACACACACACACACACACACACACACACACACACATATATATATATATATATATATATATATATATATATACACATATATATATATAAAACCAATACATTTTGTTTGTTACTGGCATTTGACACAAGCTATATTATGGGTGTAGATGGTTAAGTTTTGTATATATCGTTTTCTGACATAACAATATTTCAGCTAACACAACAAGCTTTCAGTATCCTTAAGGTCATTTTGACACATTCACTTTCTTAAAGCAGCAAGTAAAGAACTATTCCATTTGCCAATGGCTAAAATTTCTACCACTTTATTTCTAGCATTTTGATCCTTAAGATCTAAGCATTAATCAAGTATATATTTAAAGTCACATAATTATGATTTTACTGTTTTGCAATAAAAAGTCCAGTTATGAAACTTCTGAGCTTGCATCTCTGAGATGACACAATGTTTGCCAAGTAATGCCTTTTTAGTGTATCATAGTCCTGATAATTATTTCTCTCCATGTCTTTGAAGGTTTTCAGTGGTTCTCCCATCAGTTAAGCTATTAGTATTCTGTCCCAGTCAGCTCAGTCCCATCCCTCCTGGTGGGTATACTGATCAAAGGCAACAAGATACACCTAAAGGTCCTTCTCCATAGTTAATAGTTTTAGTGGTGAAATTGTCCTTGACTTAGCCATTGGTTTGGTCACTGTCTTTATCCCTTCTGCTGCAGCTGTGATGGTCCATAGCAGTTGCTTCAGTTGCCATCATGGGTTCCATGCACAGTTGCACTTTTCAAAGAAAAAAAATTCAGTGCACACCATAGAGCTATATCTCTCTGTCTCTGTGGAAATGTATATTTAGACAGGTGACTGCTTTATGTTGACATTGATATGTACAGTCTTTAGACTTTTGTATAAAATGTATATCAGAAATGCTGGCTGCAATCCACCAGTGTTGACTATTAAAGGCAGGACAGACACCTTTCTTAGAAATCGGCATTGTTTATTATACAAAATAATTTAAAAATGCACGTTCTTTTCAAACAAAAGTCTGAAGGATAACAAGTTCATAGCCGGTACCTTTGAAATAGTATTATTCTGCTGGGCTACTGTATTTTTCAGCATGTGTGTCTTTTTCTTTCTCTTTCAGTAGTTCAGGGCTCTTTTAACCGGAACAAATTTGAATGTCCTCCTCGAGTCTTCTTACTTTTCATTTAGCTGTCTCACTTACAGAGCCACTGTGCCAGATATCAAACCCCCTTTCCAAAGGGCAAACAAACTTTACAGGGGGCTCTCCTCATCTCTCCTTTTATACAACTCTAATTATTTCATTAAAAAAAAACTGCTCTTACTATTACATTGATTTTTTCTTTGTTCGTATAGCAACATAGTTAACTAAGGTATAGAAACATCCTATCTTAAAGCAAGTGCTAATTTACACCACATTCACTATAAGGGTTCTGTAGATACTTTTTATGTTGATATTTACGGAGTTTTTGCATCACATGGACTTCATCATTTTAGTAAAGATTGCCAGAAAGGTATTTTGCACTCCATTCATAGTTTCTTTTAGAATCCATGTTTTTGAAATATTATGCCATGTTTTATTGGGGTATCAAAAGTACAAATCACAGACTCTGGAACACTAAAAATGTTATTTACCTTTGTTTCCCAGTATTAATTCCATAATGGCAACTAGTACACTTCTAAAACAGGTTAGTATATATTAGTATACATAGATTTGTTCTATGTGTGTCGCTGTTCACATTAATGTGTAGACTACTAGAATCTATTGTCACCATAAGTCAGTATAGTAGGAATGCTGGATGCAGCCCTTATAAATGTCCAAGTCCTGCAGATAAGCAAGACATAAACCTAGCCTATTATTTATTTATTTATTTTTTTATTTTACATTTGTTAACCGGGATGGTCCGACTGGATACATGTCCTTTTTCAGCGGAGGCCTGGGGAGAAAAGCTCCAACAGAGTTACATTGATAATTAGGTACAGTAAATGAGCTGAAAGAACTTAACAAAAACATAGGCTATTTACATACAAGTACAAGACTGTCATTACTATTTCTGAGATTACTACAAATGTAACATTAATAACATATTAGCAAGGACGGTAGGCAGTATAATGACATAGAGTTAGACAGGATACATATTTCTTTATCACAGTATACAAAGTACTTATCATCTTAGCTAGTTGTTTATGTTTTAGTTAATGGCACAGAGCTAGTCTGGGTTTGAGCAAGGACATAGCCAGTGTGACTTGAAGTGGAGTTTTAGACTTTGACTTAGAGAAGTTGCAAGCGTGATGTTATTTGGGAGAGAGTTCCATATTTTACCAGTGGTGTTGGCAAATAGCGTCACCACCTAGGTTGAGAGATTTAGTTGTTTGGACAAGGAGTCTGTTTGCTGAGCGAAGGCAGCTTAGATTGGAGTAGGGAGTCATTAAGTTTTTTAGTGCTGGGGTATTCTCAGGTTGTTTAAGGATTTTGAAGGCCTCTATGAGTTGGGACTGGTGGAGAAGGTGTGGGAATTCTATCCATCCAAGCTTTTTCAGGTTAGTACAGTGGTGTGTTCTGTAGGGTAGGCCTGTAACGAACCTGGCAATGTGATTATAGCAGGATGAGAGCTTGGACAGATCAGATTTGTTAAGGTGAGTGAGGACAGGAGAGGCATATAGTAGGGTAGAGAGAAGGTGTGAACGGGCTGTGGCTGCCCTGGCATTCGGGGTAAGGAAGGCTTTAATTCTATATAGGGACCCAAGTTTCTTGTTGACTGACTTAATGGCTTGGCTGATATGTATATCAAATCTGAGTTTATTGTCAATGTTTACTCCTAATAGCATTGTATAGGTGTCTGGCGAGATGATGGTCCCATTATTGGATTTTATAGTGAAGTTTTCAGTCGGAGATCTATTGGTTGGGTAGAAGAGAAGTAACTTGGTTTTGTTTGGATTTAAGATCAGGAGATGGTTGGCAAGCCAGTTTTCGACTTTGGTGAAGCTATGTTGGGTGGTAGTTAGTAGATTTGCAAGAGAGGCATTGGAACATATTATAGTTGAGTCATCTGCATATTGAATGCAGGTGGCTTCAGGGATGACTGTTTGGATGTCGTTTATGAAGACTGAAAAGAGGAGAGGTCCTAATATGGAACCTTGAGGAACTCCTATGGTATTTGGTAGTAGGCAGGAGAGCTTGTTTTGCCACATTACTGCTTGTTGTCTCCCAGTGAGGTAAGCTTGAAACCAGTCAAGGGCTGGAGTATCTAGATACAGGGTTTTTAAAGTATATAGAAGTAACTGATGGTTTACCATATTGAAGGCTTTCGATAGGTCCAGGAAGAGAGCGGAGGATATTTTTTATTATTCGGTTAAGATTAATGTTTTCAGTAAAAGAGAGGAGGGCAGTGGTTGTACTATGATGGGGTCTGAATCCATGTTGAGAGTCTGTGAGTAGTTTATTTTGGGTTAGATAGAGCATTAGTTGGTTGTGCATGCACTTTTCCATAATTTTGGCAAGTGGTGATAGTATGGCTATAGGTCTATAGTTGGATAGTTCTGTGGATGAACCTCCTTTGTGGAGTGGAATAACATAGGATATTTTCCAAATTGAGGGTTTGAGGCCTCGGTTATGGTTCTGTTAATTAGGATTGAGATAGGGTAGGCTATGACATCTGCAGCAATTTGCAGGTATTCAGCCGGCAGAAGATCGGCTGAAAGGGTGGTTGGCTTCAGTTTTTTCAAAAGGGATCTGATAAAGGATGTGGACACTGGCTGGAAGTTAAAAGAGAGTGGTGAGTCGGGTATAGTGTTTATAGAAGTGTGGGGAGGAGAAAGTTGGTTAGCTAATGACTGGATGGTTTCTGTGAAGAAAGTATTGAATGAATTGGCTATATCTTCTTGGCTCTTGTCAGATAATGTTCCTGGGGTCGGAGTAGTAGGCTATCTTTTATAGGTCAGTGCAGAAACTGGAGAGAAAGGGCAGTTTTCTTTACAACCTGCATGGACCCACTGCTGCCCTTATGCGGTGTGGTGTTAGCAGCCTGATTTCTTTAAGCAGAAAACTTTAGTCTCAAAATGAACACAAAGTAGATTCTGATAAATCCACATAAAACTAGACATAATTCATCATGTTAATCTTCAACATTTCTCTTTGCTAAAAGAATGCAAACCTATATTATAATAAATGTAAATATTGTGGTAAAATCAAATAGAATAACTTAAAATGGATCAAGTAGTAGCCTCTGCAAAAGGACCAGCATTATTTTAACTTTCAATAAGACTGTTACAGCATACCTCTCAACTGTCTAGATTTTTGCAGAATGTCCAGATTTTTGGCTCATATTTTTGGTATGTTCCTCATAAAATTTGTGGTTTTCTGGCAAATCACTGAGATGATCTGAGGACTGAAGTTACTAAATAATGGCATGCATTTGAGTTTCAGTTCAAATCCTTCAGAAAATATGTGTTAAAGCAAACCCTATTACTCTAGCAACTTTCTAAGTTTATAAGAGCAATATTTAAAACAGGTCCTTATTTTTGGGCCTTTGTCCCCCCATTTTGTCAGGCTTTGCCTAGATTTCTAGCAGTAAAAAGTTTAGAGGTATGTGTAACAGCAACTGTGGAACATTAACAAACGTCTGCAAATAAAAATGTTAGCTGTTAGTTTAAAATTGCACAAACTAAGCCTCATTCCACTGAACTGAGCCAGCTGAAAAATAACTTGACGAATGGGAACAGAGCAATTAATAACTGCTGTTCCTCAGTTTCCAGATTCGGAGTTTTGATACTGTCAGTTTTGATTCTGTTGTCTCCAAATGTTGTCTAGGTGGAGTTTGCATGTTGTCTGTGTGGATGTCTTCCCACACAGAAGTTTCTAAGGTTTAATGTCCACACCTAGCTGTTTAATATGACTTATGCTTTAATATGATTTTTCTTGCCTACATCCTTCTTTGTCTCAGTGGAATTTATCAGATTCAAAATATGAAATGAATTCTTTTCTGTCAAGCTCAGACAGTTGGGGCTAACATTCAGAAGACTGTGATGAAATACACAACCTTCTATCTAATCTGACGGTACTACCTATGTTCTGCACAGGATCACAGGTTTCATGAGTGCAGCAGAGAGAAGAGAGAGAAGTCAATGCATTCCTACACAAAGATTTTTAAAGGAAGATATCAGGCTTGTGACTTGTGATTTTGAATGACTGAATGACCTGCAATAAAGTATTTGTTGTAACTTGTGCTGGAAATGCAAAGAGTGTTTGATGATGATTTGTCTGATGAACAAAACCTTGAACACTATATCACTGAAGGCCACTTTTCAGCAATTGTTGAGTTATTCGCTTTTTTCTACCATTGCACAAACATTTCCCCATTTTTCTGAAAAAAAATGTCCCCGGGGAGGGGGGTATATATAACACTTCAGGTTTCTTCTTGAAAGCATAAATATGCCTTGTAGGACCAATTCGGTCAACAAAAGTAAGCAAATGTATTTATCTTTTAGAGGTTTATATATCACAATTTCCTCATATAATTAACAGTCTGTGAGTAATGTTATGGGTGGTCACTTTATTTATGCATCAAAATTAGGTGGTGGAGTGACTTCCAGTATGTTATCGGTTCTCTTTAGTGAGCTATTATTGCTTCAGTTGTCAAGCTAATGAAATGCTGTCCTTCAAAAAAACCTTGATTGCCGTAATCCCATGTTGTTATTTTTTACTTCCCAGATACTTTTCAAGACTATTCTTGCACGAAGTAAATAATTAATTTCTCATGACATCAAGAGGACTGTTAGTTATGTCACTCATCCATCTGAACTTATTATCAAAATAATCAGTTCTTTCATATTATTTAACACATCTCTTTCAAACCTTCTCTTGAAAAACACATCTGAGTAAAAAACAAAATTCACTTACTTTGCTCTGTCTTGGTTACTGTAGCTCTTTCGGATGACACAATTCTCATAAAGTATGATGGAGAATCAAAGAGCCTATTACAGTTCTTGCTATTATTTTCTTAATCTTTAAGTTTCTTGAGATGATTAGTAGAGCTGATCATCAACTCCAGAACATGTACATAGTTCTATGTGTGTATAGTTCATGTCAGTTCTCAAAAAATATACTTAAAGTCATATTACTTGACTGTACAATGCTGAAATGTTAAAATGCTGAAATTAAAATACCTACTCCCTTACATGAGTAGAGATATGGACTTGCCTCTCCACCCCATACAGGACTCATATTGTTTGTTCACTGGCTGTGTACTGGAAGATACAGTTGGGCTTGACCTCCTTCAAAGAAACAGCAGTTTTCTTTTGTGTGGTCAGACAATGTCTCTCAGAGAATGTGAGTTAAGGTGTCAATATTTTTTTCTATAATTTGTAGTTGATGTTTTTACTGTTGATTTACTGAAGTTTAGATTAGCAGCAGTAGATCCGTGTGCACGCGTGTGTGTATGTGTGTTTGTGTGTGTGTGTCTGTGTGTGTGTGTGTGTGTGTGTGTGTGTGTGTGTGTGTGTGCGTGTGTGAGAGATTGTATATATAATATAAAAAATATATATATAATATGCAAAATATGGGTGGCCTAATGGTTAAGGTGTTTGTCTTGCAAACACAAGGTGCAGGGTTTGAGTCTCACAAGGGATAATTAACTAGGCTTGCAAGGGCAGTTAGCTTAGTACTAATCTATGAACCTATATATATGGGTCTACTTCTGTTCAATGAAAACACATTTTATCAAAGCGCAGAAGTGCAAACCCATTTCAGAGAAAATGCACTGAACCAAAATTGCACTTTCGTGAAGTACACTTTTGCGAACACCGGTTCACCGAACTGGACATAAAGAAACAAAAAATAAAAAAAATACTGCACCACTGAAGCACGGTACAGTGGGGATAAGGAAATATACTCGATGTCCTTCAAGAATGCAACTGCAGTCATAACATATGGGTTGTCCTGCCTCAGGCAGCCCTCGGTCGGCCGGATTCCAAAGTCTGGGTTTGACGTCGGCTGATGTCGCATTTCTCTCCGACGTCAGAGCGGCTGGAGTACATAAGCATCAGCCGATGCCATTTTCTTCAGTCTTTCTTGCCGCGCGGTGCCCAAAGCAGAAGCAGTTCGCAAGTGCCAGTCGGTCAGCTCCTGTATTCTTCGATTCCGAAGTCATCAAAAAAGCTAAGTACCCCGTTGGGGACCTTTTCTTGCCTCAGCCGATGTCAGAAATTACTGAAAAAGTTAACAATTGTCTTTCTTGTGGTAAACAAATACCTCATAAGGATTTCCACTCTTACTGTCTACCTTGCCTTGGCCCAGACCACGACGTCTCGGCCTGTGTAGCCTGTGCTTGCTTCAACAAGCGCGCTCTCAGGCGCCGGGCAGAGTTCGCTGAAGATTTTTTCGGCGAAAAATTTGCCTATACAATGCCGTCGGAGCTTCCAACATCGCAAACTCCCAAGAAACGAAAAGACTGGGACCGACATCCTCGGCCCGCGTCTACCACCGACTCCACGCCAAAACCTACCATGAGTGCTTCGGTTCCTCCTGAGACGGCTATTCCACCGCTCCGAAACGAAGACACCGCATTACCGACGACTCCGATTCCGGATATCACTCCGATGCCAGTTATTGATTTTCCTCCGGATACCAAAACCGAGGAAATGCCTGAGACCATTGCTGTAGATAAGGTCACTCCTGCACGTGGAGCTGCCAGGCCTCCTATGGCCATGTCTATTAAGGCCTACACTAGGGCTAAGGCAGCCAGCAAGACCAATCATCTTTCTGCTAAAGCCTTGCCTCAGCCTACTCCAGAGACACAAATTATGACTATTGCTGCTGACTTAATTTCTATGATTAGAGGTTCACAGGCCCATCCTGAGAGAGGATCCCAGCCTCCTTCTGATAAAAGGCCCCGGGTTGAACCCTCTGACCCTATTCCTTCAGATGAAGATTCTGAGGACTCTGTCCACTCTGATGGCCAGGAAGAGCTCTTCCAGACCTATGAGGACTCGGATGCAGAGGATTCCATCCCTCGGCCTCCCTCCTGAGGATATTTCTTTTGGGGAAGTTCTGCATACCATGAGGGAACATTTCAAGTGGCAAGGCCAGGAATATTCTGATTCCAGAAAGCGCCTTGAACTTTCCTTAAAAAGCCCCAGCACAGGCCCTTAGCTATTCCTCCTGTGCTTGATGTTTTGGATGATTTATATTCTGACTCTAGTGTTACCCCTGACTCTCTTCCTCCTGCTCCAGCCAAGCCAGACAGGTATTACAGGGTCCCAGAAACACATTCCCATTTATTCAGGGCCCATACTGCTGATTTGGAAACTATTTCTCAGGGACCTAAAGGTGTTTCAGCTTCCACCTCTAAAAATCCTTTGCCCTCCAACAGGGAAGCTAGGTCATTAGAGATGGGGCAAAAAGGTTTACACATCCACTACCTTATCTATGAGAGCTTTGAATTGCCTTTTTCATATGTTACAATATCAGGATTTCCTGTTAGAAGATTTACAGAAAACATTGGCCTCTCCTGATCCTTTAGACAGGAAGTCTTTGCAGGAAGCTGTACATAACTCTCAGCAAGTAAGCAATCACTTCCTGCAGTGTGGATATGATGCACTGGAAGCTTCATGTAGGGCAGCTATGACAGGGGCAGTCATTCGTAGACATGCATGGTTAAAAGATCAGCCTCTACCAGATCATGTAAAGGCAAAACTTCTGGATGCACCTTTGGAAAAGAACAAGCTTTTTGGTGCTAATGCTAAGGATGTGTTAAAGTCCATCGAGGAAAAAGCAAAATCAGTTCAGACGGTGAAAGATTTCCTCCAGGTTCAACCCCCCAGATTCAGTAGGAATTGGCCTTCAGAAAACTGGTCCTTTCCTAATCCTGAAAAATTTCAAAGGGGTAAAAACAGACGTGGCCGAGGAAGAGGACAATACAGAGGTCCTTACAGGGGACGACAATGGCAGCCAGCAAACCAAAGAAGTGACACAGGGGTTTCACCTGCCCCACAGCCACAATCTCAATGACTTTCCTCTACTTCCGCCTACCAGGGAACAAATAGAAGCTCCCTTGGGCGGGAAATTTTCTCTGTTTGCAGACAATTGGCACAGACTGACAAAGGACAAATGGATTTTGGACATTATAGACCGAGATTACAGGTTCCATTTTCATACCTTACCAAGAAAACAAGGCATGCCAAACCTACCACAAAACCAGAGGGCAGAGGCTATCAAGCAAATCTCTCTGCTGACTTGGATGAAAGCAATAGAAAGAGTTCCACAACAAGAACAAGGCCAGGGGTTTTACTCAAGACTGTTCCTTGTTCCAAGAAAAGAATCTCAATGGAGACTAATACTGGATTTGTCCACATTAAACACCTTTCTCATAGTACCAAAGTTCAAAATGCTGACTCTACAGCAACTCCTTCCCATGCTGGGCAAGGGGTCTTGGCTGATTACTCTGGACCTCAAGGAGGCATACCTGCATGTCCCTATCAGACACAGCTGCAGAAGATACCTCAGATTTCTTGCAGGGCCAGAGCATTATCAATTCTCAGCATTGCCATTTGGCTTATCTACTGCGCCCAGAGTATTCACAAAATGCCTGGCTTCAGTAATTGCTCATTGCAGGCTCCAGGGATCCAAATTTACCCGTACCTGGACGACTGCCTCATACAAGCGGACGACAAATTGATGTTGACAAAAAACTTGGACTATGTCATACAATTACTTCAAGCTCTGGGATACACAGTCAACTTCTAAAAGTCAAGACTTCAGCCATCCCAGCAAATAATCTTCTTAGGAGCCAAATTAGACACAGCCTCTCAAATGGCTTACCTAACAGAAGACAAGCAAGAGAAGTTAACTCATTATTTCAAAGGTTTGGCAAAACTTACCCAGATGACTGCAAGGAGATTCCTACAGGCCCTGGGTTACATGGCATCCTGCATTCTCCTGGTTCCATTAGCAAGACTACACATGAGAAAGCTTCAATGGTACCTAAAAAGCCTATGGTCTCAACACAGCAACAACTTAGAGACAACCATACCGCTCATTCCATGCCTACAAAAGGAATTCCTATAGTGGGCCTCAGTAAGCCAGGCAAACACAGGTATGTCATTCAAAACACCACAGATAACACAGACCATGACCACAGATGCCTCAGACCTTGGATGGGGGGGCGCACATGGAAGGCAGGTGTATACAAGGACAATGGTCTCCAAAGGAAACACATCTGCACATAAACCAAAAGGAAATGCTGGCAGTAATGCATGCCATCGAGGCCTTTCAACACCAACTTCAGCAAGGCCATTTACTGATACGGACAGACAACACCACTGTGATGTGGTATATAAACAAGCAAGGGGGCACCCATTCTTACCCCCTTTGCAGACTGACAATGCATCTTTGGGAAAAATCACTGAGCCTAAACATTCAGTTACAATCCCAGTTTGTTCCAGGCAAAGACAATGTGCTGGCGGACAGCCTAAGCAGGAATTTCACAGATCCACACGAGTGAAGGTTACATCAGAAGATCTTCACACAGCTCACTTCGACATGGGGCAGGCCAGAAGTAGACCTATTTGCCTCTCACCTCAACCATCATCTACAAAAATTCTGCTCAAGGACATACCATCCACAAGCTTGGAAAATAGATTCTCTCTCATTCAACTGGAACTTCCTAAAAATCTATGCATTCCCACCTCTGCCACTGATGACCTCAGTATTACTAAAGATCAAAGCAGAGACCCAAGGGGATCCTAATAGCTCCGGACTGGCCAAGACAACACTGGTATCCACTACTACGGAGCATATGTCACACCAAGAAGTGGGCTCTTCCCCAATGGCCTCTACTTTTGACTCAACACAACTTCAAAACAGTGCATCCAAACCTTCAGACACTGCAGCTAACAGCCTGGGAGATCCCATGAATAACCTCAACCTATCTCTCTCCAAGGAAGTTCAGCGGATACTAACAGAGGCTCGCAGACCATCCACCAGAAAGGTTTACTTAGCAAAATGGAAGAGATTCAGCATTTGGAATACCAGCAAGGGACATGATGCATCATTATTGAACATCCCACTCATCCTGGAATATTTGGCAGATATGCTAAAGAATGGTCTCTCATATTCTTCCATAAAGATACATGCATCAGCTATTTCAGCTAGATATAACACTGATCCGCCTGTCTTTTCACATCCTTTGCTAAGGCAATTCCTCAGGGAATCAAGAACATTAAGCCACCAAGAAAGGCTCCAGTGCCAGCCTGGGACCTCAATTTTGTCCTAGAAAAACTGACTCTACCTCCATTTGAGCCAGCAGCTTCAGTTGACTTGCAATTTCTCTCATGGAAGACAGCTTTCCTGTTGGCAATTACCTCAGCAAGAAGGGTTTCGGAACTACAGGCCCTAATGGCAATACCACCATTCATAATTTTCCACAGAGACAGGGTTTCATTAAGGACCAACCCTACTTTTATGCCAAAGGTGGTATCTAGAGTTTCTTTAAATCAAGCTATTCATCTGCCTGCTTTCTTCCCCAATCCTGAGAATAAGGGGAAAGACTGTTACATACCTTGGACATTCACAGACAACTTCGATACTACCTGGACAGAACCAAGACCAGTAGAAAGTCTGACCAACTTTTTGTAGCTTACGCCCCTGCAGTCCAAGGAAAAGCAATTTCAAAACAGACTATTTCAAAATGGATTGGACATTGCATCAGATTCTGTTATTCCTTTCATGGAAAGACTGTTCCAGCCAATGTCAGACCACATTCCACCAGAGCTACAGCCACCTCTACAGCATTCTTAAGAGGGGTGCCTACTAAGGACATTCTAGAAGCTGCTACATGGAGCTCCATACATACATTCTCCAAACACTACAATCTCCCTCTATACTCCAAATCCAGAGCAGGCTTTGCTTCGGCAGTCCTGCAGGGTTTGATTGCCACACCATCTTTTTCCTAGAGCATTCCTCCTCCCCCAGCTAAGCTATGGTATTCTACCCATATGTTATGACTGCAGTTGCATTCTTGAAGGACATAGTACAGTTTTGTACCTACCATAAATGTAGATATCCGATAGATATGCAACTGCAGTCGGATTTTCCCTCCCTCCATACCCCTCTATGCCTAGGGTCCACTCCTATCCCTGTTTATCTTAGCTGGGGATATCTGTTATGGTGTATCTGTTTATTGCTCATTTATTTGTCTGGAATCCTGTTTTTGTCTTCCAATTTGATTTCAGCCTTCCTTGGAGGGCACCTGGCATCTGGGGCAAGAAACACTGAAGAAAATGGCGTCGGCTGATGCTTATGTACTCCAGCCACTCTGACGTCGGAGAGAAATGCGACATCAGCCGACGTCGGACCCAGACTTTGGAATCCGGCCGACCGACGGCTGCCTGAGGCAGGACAACCCATATGTTATGACTGCAGTTGCATATCTATCGGACATCTACATTTATGGTAGGTACAAAACTGTACTTTTCCCCACTGTAAGATCTCAGAGTTAGTATATATTAGTGGGGATATGTGGGGTGCAGGAGGGCTTGCTCCCCTACAAAAAGTGTGTTTGCAGTGTTTTTTTTTTTTTTTATATCCAGTGTTTACGAAAGTACATTTTCATTGAAATGGATTAGTACTTCTGCTCTTCGAAAAAAATGTGTTTTCTTTGAACAGAAGTATATATATATATATATATATATATATATATATATATATAGATATATATATATAGAGAGAGAGAGAGAGCGAGCGAGAGATGTTTACTTAAGTGACTTCTCAGGTCTGTGACATCAATAGGACTTGTTGGCGGGACAGATTTGTGTCCCAAAGTCTCCCCCATCTGTGAAATAGACTCCCTCACCACATCAAGCAGAGTACCTCATTACCCCTTTTTAAGTGCAACCTGGATAACTGGATGGGAAATAGAAACTACATCCCTGGGATTCTGCCTGTGTCCCTGCTGGACAGGGTTATCAGGTGCTGATTTGTCTAAACATGAACTAAACTCTTGGTTAGGCTTATAAGGGCCTCAGGGTCAATAGCCTAGTAACTTCCTATGATCCTATGATCCTGCACTATATGTAAGTGGACAGAACCAATTCCAGGTCAACAGAATGAAGATTGTTAGCAGCTCCCATATTACATTAAAGATAGATTGTTTGCATACAATTAATTAATTAGGCACAAACCTGCTAAAGATTATAAATCAAGGAACAGGGAAGCCTATGCTTGAATACATTCATCATGTTTTATGAGTCTCATTAGAGTATATGAACTGCTGTCTACTTTCCCAGCTACATTTTTGTTTGTAAGGAATGACTCTGATCTCTTTGGCACCATTTGTTCATGGTAGTCTTTTTTATGGTGTATTGTGGGAATGGGATGGAATCCTGTTACACTCGGTTGAATCAGTCTAATAAAATTCAGGTTACATTTCACTGAGAAATCAAGTGCCTGTGTACAACTGCTCAAGAAATCAACTTGATGAAAAAATTAAATGTAAATGTTTTTGCAATGGTGGTAAACCACTCTGCACCCCACCATGTAGCATACCCTCCCAAACATACATATACTAATTCCATGGCTACACAAATATAAAGATGGAGAAATTTCTCAAAAGAAAGAAATGACTGCTAGTATATTTTTAGAAAATGCACCAACAGTGATTTCCTATGACTGACACTGATCTGGAAGTTAAGTTTTGTCGAGCTGCACAGGACAGGTTCATTCCTCAGTGTGTTTTTAATAAACAAATGGTAGAGAGGCCTAAAAAAATTCAGCTGCTTTCAGAAAACAAAAAAAATACTGCCATGCTCTACTACACTGAATCATTGTGATGGGAAAGTCTGTAAGCTCTGGGTTGCCATAACTGTCACAGGGTCACTATACAAACAAGTGAATGGATGCACAGAGGCTGTCATACCTACTAAAAATAAATCCAAACATAAACCAAACTCTAAAAATAAATCCCATTGGTGGAATCCTCATCTAAACAGGGTATATAACAAAAGAAGAAAACTCATGTCCAAAATCAGGAAAAGCAACTCCCTTAAAGACAAACGTTCCCTTATACAACTAAACAGGAAACCAATTGATCTAATTAAGTCTATCAATGCCAGCTATGAGGTCAGGATATCCTTTCTGGCTAAGGACAATCAGAAGGCCTTCTTCAGCTACATCTGGAACCTTAGAGGTAACACACAACAGTGTCCTGAACTGGTGGTGAATGGTACCACCTAGACTGATTGGGGTGACATAGCAAATCCACTGGCTGATAAATACAGCTCAAACATCAACCCCCAAACTCCACCAGGTGAGCTCCCTTCAGCATACCTCACTCAGCTATCAGGAGGGACCAGGTGCTGGCAACATTTGCTGAAACCAAGAACACCCCCTTCATGGGTCCATGGGTCCTGACAACATCCATGGTTACCACCTGAACAGTCTCAAACATGATCTATTAGGACAACTTGAGGCAGTCTTCAACTATAGTCTTGAAACAGGCTACGTTACAAGTGAATGGAAGACCACAACAGTCATTCCCCTCCACAAGGGTGGTCCATTAACCATCCCAAGGAACTACAGACCCATCAGTCTAACAAGCCTAATATCAAAGTCATGGAGCAAATCTCATGGAAATGATAAACAAGGACATTGGCAACCTACAGACACTGACCCATTCTATTTTGGTTTGTTAAGAGAAGGTCACATCTACTTAAACTGGTAGGCTTCTTTGAGAGGGTCACCAAGGCAAAGGGTAAAACATTGCATACTGCATATCTTGATCTAGCTAAGGCATTTGATACAATAACCCACTCAGGCATAGAAAACCCTTACCTAATTCATTGTATTGTTGGCTTGCTCACAGACAGGACCTAAAAAGTCAGGATTGGTGAGACCACCTCTACCAACAGACTGATCACCAATAG
This sequence comes from Protopterus annectens, assembly GCF_019279795.1. NCBI lineage: Eukaryota > Metazoa > Chordata > Ceratodontiformes > Protopteridae > Protopterus > Protopterus annectens. The sequence goes on along the minus strand of NC_056737.1, from coordinate 1,579,608,478 downwards.
AGAACCAATACAGAAACTCAGAGCTCTGTGCTGGGCCTGCTCCTGTTTGGCATTTAGCTCTCAGAAGTCAAGTCTAATGTTCAAGGCCTCTGGCTCACCAAATTTGCAGATGACTGTAAATTGAGAGCTATTATAGATTCCCCAAGACACAAACATCTTGCAAGTGAGTTCAACACAGACAAATAACTGGTGCCAAAGTCATGGCCTACAACTCAGTGCCAAAAATGCATTATAATACCCTTTGGAAAACTGTCAACCCCAGTTAATTACTCCATTTATAAAATGCCCCAAAGAGTCAACCCAGTACTAATGGATCTGGGAACATACATCAAGAGCATTCTGGCCTTTTACCAACAGTTAGCTAAGATAATAAGAAAATCATTCTGTGTCACCCAACTTATGGGAATGGCATCGAGGTCCAAGGAAGTTACAGTACCACTGTACTCGGCCCTTATCAGATCTATCATTAAATACAATGCATCCTTTGGCATGTATCTAACCAGACACTTACAACAGTTGGAGGGCCCACAAAGGCTTCTCACCAGGAGAATTCAGAGCATGGATACCTTTTCCTACACTGATTGTCTAAAAGCTCTATCCCTGTTTTCAGTCTCCTACAGGCTGCTAAGAGGTGATCTGTGTTTGGTTTATAGGGCTTCCTCAGACTCAGCCCTGATGGATCTGTTGCACATGTACAAAACAAACAGCACCAGAAATTTTAGATCCAGGTATTTGAACTTCACTTGTGACATAAACAGAACATGCTGGAGATACAGATATGTGTCCCAAAGGATCCCAAAACTATATAGTAGGCTACCCATTCATGTAAAACAAAGCTCATCCCTCTGGACAATTGGATGGTAAATCATAAATGTACCTCCAATCTGGCCCACATGTTCCTTATGCCTTATGGACAGAAGCTGTCAATAAGAAAAGCATTATCCTAACTAACAATCCCCCATGCAAATCTTTAGTTAAAACATGATACTTGAGACCTAAATGGGCTTGTAAGGGCTCTTGTGGTCATTCACCTATCAATAACCCATGAATCTATGAAATGGAAGCTTATTTATTTCTTTAGCATGTAATAACTTGGAACTGATATATATTACTTTTCACAGGTTTTCGGGTTACAGGAGGCTTGTCCCTTGCTAAAATTTTAGAACTTTTTGGCTTGGTTAAAGCTAGACCACTTTGCACAGTTTTGTACACATTTTATTAGAAATGATTTGGTGTAGCAGAATGCAGTGGTGTGTGTGTGTGTGTGTGTGTGTGTGTGTGTGTGTGTGTGTGTGTGTGTGTGTGTGTATATATATATATATATATATATATATATATATATCTATATCTATATCTTATATATATATATATATATATATATATATATATATATATATATATATATATATATATATATGGGTCTACTTGAAAACACCGACATGCCAAAACACCGACAATGAGATAACCGACACCACAAAACCGACAGTTCAAAAGCACGAAACATCACATGCCCGGCAAACCACAATCCCGACAATCAACAAAACAAAACAAATACCTTTTCCGAAAAACACACACACAACACAAGCACACCAAAAACCTTACACACCTACACTAAACCTTACATACACAGCTATATATGCATTAACCTTAACCCAAACCCTAACCCTAAGGTCCGTCACTATCGCACACTCACCTAACCCACGCCCTAACCCTAACTCACTTAACCCGCCCCCTAACCCTAAAGTCTGTCACTATCGCACACTTACCTTACCCGCACCCTAACCCTAACTCACTTAACCTGCCCCTAACTCTAAAGTCTGTCACTATCGCACACTTACCTTAACATGTCAGTGTTCTCAGCATCGGGCTTTTCAACTGCCGGTCATCTCAGTTGTCGATCTTCCGGTCTCAGAGTTCTCGTCGTCTGTGTTTTGGTGTGTCAGGGTTTTCAAGTAGACCCATATATATATATATATATATATATATATATATATATATATATATATATATATACTTAATTAAACCGACTCAGAACTATGAAGAAGCCTTAATAAATGTATATAAAAACTTCAGATGAAAAATAAAAAGTGAAAAATAACCACAAAGGAATAAAGAAATAAAGAAACAATGAACGTAGCCCACAGTGATTCCTTAAGCTTTCGTCCCTTTATTCAGTATCGGAACATCTTCAGAATGGATCAAATGTCAAGTGGCAATGTATATATTAAACACACCAAGCTCATGAATATTGACATATAAACAAGTAAACCAGTAGTAATAAACAATACTCTGTATACTTATGCATATGCATAAGGTAATGCATTAATGACAAAGCCATAACCAACATGCTAATAATCATACCTGTGAGTGTATGTGAGTAACTGTATTACACTAAAAGTATGCAAATATATATAAATATAAAATAAACCATATGTATAATGCCAACAAACACATAAAACCTAATCTTGATCTCAAAAAGTATGTATGGTTATTAGAACCACTTAAGGGCACATCTTAAATTAAGAGATTCATTCAGTCCAGGAAAAAATTCTGCCTTTAAACGTAACTGCCATTTTAATTCCTGGAGTTGCAATTTACAATCACCATCTCAAAAAAAACCCATCAATCTGTTCAAGTACCATAAATTTAAAATTCCTGAAGCCGTTACATAAAACACTGTGTTTACTGATAGCATTTACCAGGTCTTTGTTCCTAATGGCACCACAGTGCTCTTTTATTCTGTCACTTAAATCACTTAATTTCCGGACAGTTTTACCTATATAAAAATTAGAACATGTAGAACAGACTGCGCAATATGCTACCATGACAGTATTGCAATCAACTTTTTTTATCAAATGAGACTTTAATATTACAATGTGGAAATGTGTAAGCGTTACCTTTGAGACTATATTTGCAACATACACATTTCCCACATTCTTGCATACCTTTAGATGAATTGTCATGCAACGCATGACACACATATATATATTCTGTCTTAGTCCTGCATCATCCTTTGGCATCTGCTAAAATATATTCTTCAGAAGAACTGACAATGACTATGTGGGCTTGAGAAGCGATTAGGGGTTATCAGGTTGTGTTATTTTCTCATTTGTTATATTGATGATACCCTGCGGCCACTCATTGTATGGTCTTTCTTAAACTAAAAGAATAAAGTAGAAAGCATGTGAAACTGTGAAGTTATGCACCTATTTCAGACTGTGTAGTTTTCTAGAAACCTGTTTAATGCAAGACACTGTGCAGGGAGTAAGTTATCTAAAAGTCTGTGCAAGGTTAGCTAAAAGATCCATTCTTCCCCAGCTTCTTAATCCTTTTCCTGCAGCTTGTTTGGTGGGCCACATGTTTCATTTGTTTCCTTGCATTAATCTATTATGTACAGTCAAGGTATGAATTTAATTTTTCTTTCTTTCTTTCTCTAGTGTTAAGTATGTTGGATGTCATCCTCGAACAAAGTACATATTTAGTTTTTGCATATTGATAACAATAACTCAAAAACAATAAAAATGACAAAAGTATTATTTTTTATTGCAGAGGGGTGTGAACTTGTACGGATACCCCTTTACTCAGTTACAGTAACTCTACAGTTAAACAGCAGTGGTGAAAAAAACACTGCAGCCCACCACCAGAACGCACAATATAAGTCAATGTAGTTTGCCGAACCACAGTGAAAAAAAATCAAACTAAAGCTGTTCACTCAAACTACACTCCTCAGAATGTAGGACAATTATATTCACCATATTGCTGTTGCTGCAATTGTTATCAGTGTCATTGTTATTACTACTATTGTTATCCTCAGCTTCAAGCTAGCAAGAGTTTTATTCAAACTATTATTTTCAGAGTTGTGGTTTTACAGTCCCCACACTGTGTTCTTATATTTGGTGCTGCCTATTTTGAAACATGACCTGGGGTGGAACAGTGTAGTAAAGGTGATTCCTGATTAGGAGACGTGTTGAGATTAACACTGGTAACTTGATATGGAGCAACTGAATGGGTTTTGAAGATTAGTAAAGCAAATAAAGAGAGAGATGGAATCTGGAGGATTTAGTGGAGAAATACCAAAAATGAAGTGCACCATACCACAGTGGTGGGCTCATTAAAAACTTAGGAACACTGACTGCATATAGGGGAAAAAGAAAGAAAAATGTTTAGGCCAAACTGGCAATTGAAGCCAGAAACTGCGAGAAAAGAAAAGAAATGAAGAGATGTAACTGAAATGTTTGGAAAAGTAAACAGGCACAATGTAAGTAGTGGTAACTGTACAGGTTTAGAGTTTTCAGAAAGAACAGCTGCACCTATTTAAAAAAAAAACTAATTATCATTACACAATAGATGTCTTGTATTTGCTGGAGTGTGGGCTAATAAAGGCAATGTTATATATCAATTTAGGCTTGTCGCAGGAGGCTTTAAACAGGCAATGGTAGAAAGGCAAATCAGCAAACAGCAATTTTGCTACAATATTTTTTTTTTTACTTACATTAGTGTTCTAACATGGCCCCAGTATTCTTAATAATCACCAATATGACAACTTAAAGCGGGAACCAAAAAACAAGCCAAAAATGGTTTTAGTCAAAAGGAAACACTTTTATTATCAAACAGGTAGGACTTTCATCTTTTTACTTTTAAGACTTCATCAGACTGAATAACTCAAAGACAAAGCTCATTAAATAACCTAACACATATATTGCACGACTTATCTAATCTAATCATTTTAATGATTTAAAACCCTAGATTTCAATACAAATTTAAAATTTAATTGCATCAATTTTAGGTGCATTATATGCATTTAATAAAATCGGCCAGCTTTCATTGCATAATTCTTCTTTTTCTATTATTCTGAAAACTTTGTAATACCTGCCATTGCTCTTTACTTAAATTATAACACTTCTTTTTTTCACAGGGGTTTCTTAAAACTTCTTTTCCATTTCAATTGAGTTTTTGAAAGCTTCTTTAAAGGGTTGTAAGTTAGGACTAAAAACAGTTGGCTAAAAAAATATCTGGAAAGTTTTTAAAGGGTTCCTGTTGTTTTAAGAAGTATAGGTGGAGGTCCATGTTTTGTTAATAAAAGAAGTAATGATTTAAAAAAATATGTGTAATAAAGACGAAAATAAAATTTTTAATAATATAATGAAGAAAGGATTGTGTATACTGTAGAGTATAGCATATGGAGCTTCCATTTTTGTAGTTCCACTGATGGGAGTTATACTAGCCCAGGGTATTTTGCTTGTAAATCAGAAAATGCGGTTTACTATGCACAGTGTTGTGGATGTGAAAGTTTTTATATTGGGGAAATTACTAGGATGATAAAGAATACAATTTATGAACATATATACGCAATGAAAGTTGGAGATGACAGTAATGCTTTATTTAAGCATAAAAACAATGTAATTGATGGAAAAATGTTTTATTCTTTGTAACAGTATTAATTTGCACTAAATTAGATTGTGTGTGTAATGGGTACAGCATTAGAGTTAAAAGAATTAAGGTGGCAGATTTTATTAAATGCATGTAATTCACCAGGAATTATTGATGTATTTAATTTTAAATGTATACTGAAATCATTTATTTATTTATAGTTCAAGTAAAAGTTAAAAAAAAGTGGTTAATATCACTGATGATCAGTTTTGTTGTTAACTTAAAAAGTGATGCAAGCAATGCAAAAAATCTAAGCAAGAAGCAAAACCCAAGAAAGGAATGTACAACTGGATGGAAAGGGCTACCAATCACAAATGAAGGAAGTGACTTAAGACAGGAGCAAGAAATGTTAGAGAAAATGGGGATGCAGTCAGGGCTGGCCTTTGGTCAGTTAGTGCCCTAGGCAAAAGGGCTCCACAGTGCCCCCCCCACACCACACAGTCTCCCCATCCTGGTCTACCTACACCATACAGATTACTTTTTTCTTCATTTTTTCTCACAGTCTGTCTTACTCTTCAGCTTTTCCTGTATTCACTCAACACAGTTTAAAGAAACAATTTCTTTACTACAAAAACTAAACAAATAAATACTGGAAAAGCACCCCTGTTAAAGCAGCACCCTAGGTGGCTGCCTAGTTGGCCTATGCCTAAGGCCCGCTATGGATGCAGTAAGTGGCATCACTGAGAGAAGACACATACATATTATTTCTCAACACAGACAGTTGAGAGATCCCATCTGAAGTATTCTTTGCAGTTCTGGATCCTTAATCTTTCTAATGACATTGACAGAAGAAAGACAATTAAGTTGCATGCCTGTACAGAAATCATGTATAAAAAGTTATGAAACTGCAAGAATATAAGCTGTATAAATCTGGAAAAAGAAGGTGAGAAGGGGTCATTATAGAAACCATTAGCCACTTCAATGGCATCCATAGAGTCCAAGTGACTTCTGAGAAGCATAAGAACAAACAGATACAATCTAATGATGAAAGAGGGATGTTTGTGGGGAGACACAAAGAAGTACCATTTTACAGAAAGAGAAGTGGCTTATTGGAACTGCCTTCCTTCAGTGGCTCACTTTAAAAAATAGTAACAGCACTCATGAATGCAATTCTTATGAGGTGGTGGTTAAATGGGATCGGTAGGTTATCCTGTATATAATTAGTGGACAAGCTAAGTGGGACAATCAGCCTTTACCTCTCAACTAGGCTTTATCTCTATGGAAATATGAGTAAAGTTACTCAGAAGTTAGAATAATTCAGCCTAGCCCTCTGTACTTATTTTTTCTACAGCTTGTTTAGCCATCTCATCAGGACTGAGATGAAACAGTCACAAATGTTATTTTATATAGCGCAGTACTGTATATGGTTTAAAATGTTGAACAAAATATCTCGTTCTTCACACAAGAGATGTCTTACTTGATTTTATTATTAAAAGACACATAGAAAAAAATATGCAATGGTTTGCTTTCACTGAGCTGATGAAAAAACAGTGGAGGAGCAAACTGCTGTGTACTCTATGTGTGAATTCAATACATAACTTAATAACTAACTATAATAAATAAAGCACTAGAAAGCGCTATCTTTTCTAACTAAAAAATGCAATTAGCAAACTTAGTGCTATGGTCAAGCTGCAAACAGAACAAAATTACTGTTATAAATATATTATACTGTTTAAACTGCTAACTCTTATCACACTGCAATGTTTCTCATCTATAAAACATGGGCATGACAGTGTTGAGGAGGGTCTTCTACGCGTATAATGAAAAGCAAAAAAGTTAATTTCCACAACAAGATGCCTATCAACAATGAAATATACATTCAAAGTTTTACACTGTAGTGAAGTCTTACAGATAAAAATACCATACTTAACCTGTGCACTACATTGTATGAATAATGTTTTAAGCAGTGAGTATTTAGACAACATCCATAAGAATTTATAACAAAATAATAAAATTAAAAATTCATCTTCCACCTACCTCTAAATTTGGAAACAGGTTTGCCAGTTCAGTGAATAAAGGGAGCAATACAAAACGAATAAAAGCAGTTTGGGATGAGGGTTTTTTCACCTTGTCCCTGTCCATGAATGGAGACACTGGTAGGCCTTCCAGTTTTTCCATATCACTCTATGATGCAAAGAAACACCATTCATAACTTCATGTAATGGTACTATGCATGCCATCCCATGTTACTGATATACTCTGACTTCATCATTTCAAGACAATACAGGTATTACAAAATCACAGAGCAGGAAATATATTACATCTTATTTTACTGAATGCAGAGTTAAGCTGGACAGACAGTTAGGAAATGTAACTGATCCCCCCCAAAAAAATGAAACTGGTTTCCAAAATAATTAAGATTCTTTTTGTTTTGGGTTTTAATTATTTTACCTGGGTTTGCTGAAATATTAAACTGCATGCAGTTAAAATTAAAATAACCTCCATCCATCCATCCATTTATCCATCCATTCTCAACCCTTTTTCCCATTTTGCACATGGGTCATGTCAACAGTGACAATCATCTCGAGCCAAGTTTTACACCGCCGGTTGGCTAGCCCTACCATGGTAGTTCATCTGTACCACACACTTGCACATGCACTCGCACCTATGGCCAGTTTGGAGTGTCCAGTCCTCCTACTGCATGTCTTTGGAGTGTGGGAGGAAACAGCAGCACCAAGAGGAAACCCATGTGACCGCAGGGAGGACATGCAGATTACACACAAAAGGCACCCCAGCCGGGAATCGAGCCAGAGAACCTCTTCTTGTGAGGTGACACTGAATTTTAGACAATTTAGTGACACAGTGATACTGAAAATATAAATGGATATTGCTACTAAAGTGGTAGTTCCATACAAGTGTAACAGTAAGACTTGAGAAAATGCTAAATATATTTTTATCTTAATGGACTATTTTTTTAATTGAATCTTGGTTGACCAGGTAGACATAGTTGACCCACGAGACCTGTTAGCAGCTGTGATTCAGAGACATATGAAAGAAATTACATATCATCACAAAAAATATCATAAATAATAACCATACAAACCATCTATAAGCATTATATTTAAACATAAGTACTCATACCTTTGGATTCAGAAACATTGTGGCCATACTTTTGGTCATCCCTCCCCTGTTTACTGTCCATGCACAATGAACCCCAATGCTTATTAACAATGTATGCATCCAGCTAAGTGTGTGTGAATAGCAGCTCATTAAATATTCTGACTGCAGTAACAGAACATCTGTGTGGGGAAATGGTGTGGCTGCAGGGACCTCTGAGTAGCAGTAAGGCTAGTCTGTTGAGTACGAGCCCGAAAGGAGCATGGCATTTTCTCACTTGCATAATTATCAGCCTCACAAGGTCATGCGGTATTTGTGCTGATCAAAGTTATGACCTAGTGATACATACATGCAAGGAAATAACTTGTGGAAGATACTATATGAATTAAGATGAAGCTAGGAGGGTGGCATAAGTACTAGGGTCACACTAACAAACATTACACAGACACGACTGTTAACGGAGTTGGTAACACAATCAGGGATGTGGAAGACAATACAGAAGGGGGGATTAGACACAGATATAAAAGTCAACTAACTGAAGATGAAAAATGTAAAACAACAGATAATGGGTGGAGCAGAGAAAAGAACCTATATATCAACTAAATGTAACAATGTAACAATGACGTGCCTACATGAATGCATGGGTCTATATTATATAATAGAACTGTGATAAGTCCGAATACCAAAATATCGAACTTCAAACAACGAAACATAATTAGTCCGAAAACTCAAAACTTCAAAAAACGGAACTTCAAAAAGCAACAGTTGTCCAGCTTTACACCCATACTATAATGTAACAACACACAAACACTTCACACTATTACTAATGTGGGGGGCTGTGCCCCCCACACCCCCCCCTACATAAATATACTAACTCCGAGGTTGCACCACAGTGGAGACTTCATGCATATGCATGCTTCCAAAATGACGCTAAACATCAGCGAGTACAGATGGGCCAACTATAACTATTCAGAGTTCCGATCTTCGAAGTTTTGAGTTTTCAAACTCATTACACGTTGGAGTTTTCAGTTCGATATTGTGGTATTCGGACTTCTCACAGTTTCACTTTATGATATAAACCCGAATCCATGAGGGCACATAAATTCAGAACCTTCCCCACTTATATCATGGAAAAGTCTTTACTTTTTCTCCTCAGTATTTGTGCGGAGGTTGGCATTGCACTCCAATGCCGACTGACAGTGAATGATATGCAACTTCCTATAGCAAAAGCTGAAGATTTTAATTTCAGCTGCAGTAGTCCAGTTACTTTTACACAAATGTGCTTAAATTCACTACACTATAGGAATACAGAGTAAAGGTAGACTAAAGGCACTAATGTGAAACAGTTTCTCAAACAGTTCTTAGGTTGCTGGATGTAATGAACTAGAAGTTCCTATGTGTTGTGTTGAGATAATTCTCTTGTATGCAGACTGATGTTTTTGCATACTGTCATGGGTTCAATTACATCTGTAGGTCAAATTATTAGCAGCAGTGTGACAGAAGACTTTATAAGGAACACACAGTGATTTGAAGACACACACTTGCAGAATGAAAGAGTAAAAGACAGAACAGCATGCAAACTTCAGGGGACTTGAGCCCACAACCTTCCTCACTTGTCCTGGGCAAAGTACTTAATTTATAGCTGAGCTACAGCAGCAGTGAAACACACACAGCAGTAATGATGTCAAACACTTGCAGAAAGAAAGAAAACAGAGAAAAAGCATGCAACCATAAAGTGAATTGAACCCACAACTTTCACTATTTCATTTACATTGAGTAAAACACTTCACTTACAGGGTGAGCTACAGCAGCAGTATATCGAAGCATTTCAGGGAATCACACAACAGCTGGGTGACACACACTTACAGAATAAATGTATAAGACAGTCAACGACTCCATATAACACCACCTTTAGAGTTCTAATCTATATGTATAGTCAGTATTGTAATACTTTCCAAGGGGATCTCCTCAAATCATGACAGCTGCAGCCTGTATTGTATGTACCAATTACTATGCAATAATGCCCAGCTCATGTGCAAGGCTGGTGCTGGCCACATCCAAAATATGAAGTGCATGATAGTGGTTGTACTTAGTGGATGAATGTATGGAAGATGGCAGACTAGCTTTTTGCTGTATGATAGGCAGTGCCAGTGAAAATAGGGTAAATATTTTTTTGTGGGGCAGGTGCCCATTTTTTATGCATAAAGAGAAGGTAAGTTGGGGAAGGAAGTGAGTAAAGAAAGAAGAGGAAGGTAAGAGCGTTGGGGTCAGGTAGGTAGCAGTGGAAGGCAGGCACAACTGACAGGGTGTGTGGTATGTGTTAGGGTAGGGTAGGTAGCAGTGGAAGACAGACAAAACTGACAGGGTGTGTGGTATGCATTGGGGTAGGGTAGGTAGCAGTGGAAGACAGACACAATTGACAGGGTGGAAGACAGACACAATTGACAGGGTGTGTGGTATGTGTTAGGGTAGAGTAGGCAACAGTTGAAGACAGACACAACTGACAGGGTGTTTGGTATGTGTTAGGGTAGGGTAGGTAGCAGTGGAAGACAGACACAATTGACAGGGTGTGTGGTATATGTTAGGGTAGGGTAGATAGCAGTGGAAGACAGACACAACTGACAGTATGTGTGGTATGCATTAGGGTAGGTAGCAGTGGAAGACAGACACAACTGACAGGGTGTGTGATATGCATTAGGATAGGGTATGTAGCAGGGGAAGACAGACACAACTGACAGGGTGTGTGGTATTACAATGAGGGAGAGGGAATGCAATGCTGAAGGAGGCATTAGACAAGCAGAGGTAAGACTTTGAGGGGAGGATTGAACAACCAACAAGGGTGGGCAAAGACACAAAGTGGAGGGGTACACCAAGATGGGGGAATAGGATGGGATGTCCATAGCTGCAGTCTCTGTCATAATTGACCCAGTGTGAGATTATTCACCAACCTGGGTGCTGTCACCATTGGGCCCTTTCTCAGATGGTGGAGACAGTGCTGGACAGGGATACAACTCAATGAGCCGCCAGAGAAGGTTCTCCATCTGGCTGATTTGGATATCTAACCTCCTGTCAGTAATCTTCCCTATAACATCTTTCAGCTGCCAATAGGAGACAGAGGTGTCAACCCCACAGGTGCTGCAGTGGTGTAGGTAAGGCAGGAGGTGTGGTGGTGACTGTGGCAGGCTGCATGCTTCTGGGGGTGGTGATTATAGCAGTGCTACAAACGCCGCCTGTGGGGCTCCGACAGGTCTTGTCAGAGGGATGGGTATAGGTCATGATGCTGGTCATATAATATTAAAATTAAATGAAGGGGAACCAAATAATAAAATAAATGTATATAATACAAAGGACAGCTTCAAAGAGGATGCGGGGATAGAAATCCAAATAAAATAAAAACATAAAACTGATATTTACTTACTCTATGATTAAATTACACCTAATATACAAGAGAAAACCAGACTCCCCCACACACACCTGTGTTAACATTATGGCTACAATACAGAGGTGAGGGGGGCACTGAACCTAATACAATCAACACCGTACTTGAAAAGGAAAGATTAACATTATGAGTATTGAGCAAAGTGATGGGGCCTGTAGTGTAAGATGCAGTAGTAATGATGTCTACATTAAGAGCATTGGGCAAAGTGAGGGGGCCTGTAGTGTAAGATGCGGTAGTAATGATGTCTACATTATGAGCATTGGGCAAAGTGAGGGGGCCTGTAGTGTAAGATGCTGTAGTAATGATGTCTACATTATGAGCATTGGGCAAAGTGAGGGGGCCTGTAGCGTAAGATGCAGTAGTAATGATATCTACATTATGAGCATTGGGCAAAGTGAGGGGGCCTGTAGCGTAAGATGCAGTAGTAATGATGTCTACATTATGAGCATTGGGCAAAGTGAGGGGGCCTGTAGCGTAAGATGCAGTAGTAATGATGTCTACATTTTGAGCATTGGGCAAAGTGAGGGGGCCTGTAGTGTAAGATGCAGTAGTAATGATGTCTACTTTATGAGCATTGGGCAAAGTGAGGGGGCCTGTAGTGTAAGATGCAGTAGTAATGATGTCTACATTATGAGCATTAGGCAAAGTGAGGGGGCCTGTAGTGTAAGATGCAGTAGTAATGATGTCTACATTATGAGCATTGGGCAAAGTGAGGGGGCCTGTAGTGTAAGATGCAGTAGTAATGATGTCTACATTATGAGCATTGGGCAAAGTGAGGGGGCCTGTAGTGTAAGATGCAGTAGTAATGATGTCTACATTATGAGCATTGGGCAAAGTGAGGGGGCCTGTAGTGTAAGATGCAGTAGTAATGATGTCTACATTATGAGCATTGGGCAAAGTGAGGGGGCCTGTAGTGTAAGATGCAGTAGTAATGATGTCTACATTATGAGCGTTGGGCAAAGTGAGGGGGCCTGTAGTGTAAGATGCAGTAGCAATGATGTCTACATTATGAGCGTTGGGTAAAGTGAGGGGGCCTGTAGTGTAAGATGCAGTAGTAATGATGTCTACATTATGAGCATTGGGCAAAGTGAGGGGGCCTGTAGTGTAAGATGCAGTAGTAATGATGTCTACATTATGAGCATTGGGCAAAGTGAGGGGGCCTGTAGTGTACGATGCAGTAGTAATGATGTCTACATTATGAGAATTGGGCAAAGTGAGGGGGTATGTAGTGTAGGATGCAGTAGTAATGATGTCTACATTATGAGCATTGGGCAAAGTGAGGGGGCCTGTAGTGTAAGATGCAGTAGTAATGATGTCTACAGTATGAGCAGTGGGCAAAGTGAAGGGGCCTGTAGTGTAAGATGCAGTAGTAATGATGTCTACATTATGAGCATTGGGCAAAGTGAGGGGGCCTGTAGTGTAAGATGCAGTAGTAATGATGTCTACATTATGAGCATTGGGCAAAGTGAGGGGGCCTGTAGTGTAAGATGCCGTAGTAATGATGTCTACATTATGAGCATTGCGCAAAGTGAGGGGGCCTGTAGTGTACGATGCAGTAGTAATGATGTCTACATTATGAGCATTGGGCAAAGTGAGGGGGCATGTCGTGTAGGATGCAGTAGTAATGATGTCTACATTATGAGCATTGGGCAAAGTGAGGGGGCCTGTAGTGTAAGATGCAGTAGTAATGATGTCTACAGTATGAGCAGTGGGCAAAGTGAGGGGGCCTGTAGTGTAAGATGCAGTAGTAATGATGTCTACATTATGAGCATTGGGCAAAGTGAGGGGGCCTGTAGTGTAAGATGCAGTAGTAATGATGTCTACATTATGAGCATTGGGCAAAGTGAGGGGGCCTGTAGTGTAAGATGCAGTAGTAATGATGTCTACATTATGAGCATTGGGCAAAGTGAGGGGGCCTGTAGTGTAAGATGCAGTAGTAATGATGTCTACAGTATGAGCATCGGGCAAAGTGAGGGGGCCTGTATGTAAGATGCAGTAGTAATGATGTCTACATTATGAGCATTGGGCAAAGTGAGGGGGCCTGTAGTGTAAGATGCAGTAGTAATGATGTCTATATTATGAGCATTGGGCAAGGTGAGGGGGCCTGTAGTGTAAGATGCAGTAGTAATGATGTCTACATTATGAGCATTGGGCAAAGTGAGGGGGCCTCTAGTGTAAGATGCAGTAGTAACGATGTCTACATTATGAGCATTGGGCAAAGTGAGGGGGCCTGTAGTGTAAGATGCAGTAGTAATGATGTCTACATTATGAGCATTGGGCAAAGTGAGGGGGCTTGTAGTGTAAGATGCAGTAGTAACGATGTCTACATTATGAGCATTGGGCAAAGAGAGGGGGCCTGTAGTGTAAGATGCAGTAGTAATGATGTCTACATTATGAGCATTGGGCAAAGTGAGGGGACCTGTAGTGTAAGATGCAGTAGTAATGATGTCTACATTATGAGCATTGGGCAAAGTGAGGGGGCCTGTAGTGTAAGATGCAGTAGTAATGATGTCTACATTATGAGCATTGGGCAAAGTGAGGGGGCCTGTAGTGTACGATGCAGTAGTAATGATGTCTACATTATGAGAATTGGGCAAAGTGAGGGGGTATGTAGTGTAGGATGCAGTAGTAATGATGTCTACATTATGAGCATTGGGCAAAGTGAGGGGGCCTGTAGTGTAAGATGCAGTAGTAATGATGTCTACAGTATGAGCAGTGGGCAAAGTGAAGGGGCCTGTAGTGTAAGATGCAGTAGTAATGATGTCTACATTATGAGCATTGGGCAAAGTGAGGGGGCCTGTAGTGTAAGATGCAGTAGTAATGATGTCTACATTATGAGCATTGGGCAAAGTGAGGGGGCCTGTAGTGTAAGATGCCGTAGTAATGATGTCTACATTATGAGCATTGCGCAAAGTGAGGGGGCCTGTAGTGTATGATGCAGTAGTAATGATGTCTACATTATGAGCATTGGGCAAAGTGAGGGGGCATGTAGTGTAGGATGCAGTAGTAATGATGTCTACATTATGAGCATTGGGCAAAGTGAGGGGGCCTGTAGTGTAAGATGCAGTAGTAATGATGTCTACAGTATGAGCAGTGGGCAAAGTGAGGGGGCCTGTAGTGTAAGATGCAGTAGTAATGATGTCTACATTATGAGCATTGGGCAAAGTGAGGGGGCCTGTAGTGTAAGATGCAGTAGTAATGATGTCTACATTATGAGCATTGGGCAAAGTGAGGGGGCCTGTAGTGTAAGATGCAGTAGTAATGATGTCTACATTATGAGCATTGGGCAAAGTGAGGGGGCCTGTAGTGTAAGATGCAGTAGTAATGATGTCTACAGTATGAGCATCAGGCAAAGTGAAGGGGCCTGTATGTAAGATGCAGTAGTAATGATGTCTACATTATGAGCATTGGGCAAAGTGAGGGGGCCTGTAGTGTAAGATGCAGTAGTAATGATGTCTATATTATGAGCATTGGGCAAGGTGAGGGGGCCTGTAGTGTAAGATGCAGTAGTAATGATGTCTACATTATGAGCACTGGGCAAAGTGAGGGGGCCTCTAGTGTAAGATGCAGTAGTAACGATGTCTACATTATGAGCATTGGGCAAAGTGAGGGGGCCTGTAGTGTAAGATGCAGTAGTAATGATGTCTACATTATGAGCATTGGGCAAAGTGAGGGGGCTTGTAGTGTAAGATGCAGTAGTAATGATGTCTACATTATGAGCATTGGGCAAAGTGAGGGGGCCTGTAGTGTAAGATGCAGTAGTAATGATGTCTACATTATGAGCATTGGGCAAAGTGAGGGGACCTGTAGTGTAAGATGCAGTAGTAATGATGTCTACATTATGAGCATTGGGCAAAGTGAGGGGGCCTGTAGTGTAAGATGCAGTAGTAGTGATGTCTAAGACAAAAGTACACATGCAAAGAAAAAATGCTGCTCAGATATACCTTTCACTCACAGATTATAAGCAAAGAAAACAAGTATATTGACAAAGACTGTCCATGACACAAATGTCCACCCACTCAAAATGCTGATCATATACATTTCTCATATTGAATGCTTTAGGTAGTATCAGGAGACAGAAACCTCAACTGAAACATTATAATAACAACACAAACTGGGGAAGGGGTTAAACCACAGACAGCCTCACAATGTGGATCCCTATCCTTAACATCCTGACCTGCATGTCCGAGTATATGGCAGGATGCATGCATAAACACACTAATAACATTTAACAGCCATACTGCTACCTTTCCCTTATGACAGTTATCACAGAAGTGGCAGTGATTTATGAAAGGTATACGTTTTGAAAACGAATCTCTCACTGCTATTAACATTACAAGGTGTACATTCTGAAGCAAGTGTACTCACCCCAGCTCTCTGTTAGGCACTCCAATCTCCTCCTGTGCAGATGCCCATTAACTTAAATATTTTCAAGGGCTATGGAGAGAAATAGAGCTTTCTGTAATATCTATGGATGGCACACAGTGGCAGGTTATATGTGTACATGAGATAAGTTCTACTTACAGTACATAGGTGGTGATCCCTGTTTAACTTCATCCTCTTATCAACATAAGAGGTCAGAATTGTGGCATATAATGTCACTGTAATGGTGATGGTACTCTTCCTCAAGAGTGGGATGCCAGTGTCATAGATGACAGTCTGGACAAAACTATTCCAGGCTTCAGTCTTATACGGAGGGTCTTATAGCCCTTCTGCAGTAGCCTCTGACTACAATCCTGATGGAGGAAGTACAGAAAGATTTTTGACTTCTCTGTATAGCATGTTACCCTCTCCTTCTCCAGCCATGATGTCTCACCTTGAAAAATGAAAGAAAGTTGGTGCCCAAAGCAGGTTTTGTATGTCCCATCTACTCGGCACTGTCAGGCACCTCATTTTCATATCGGAGGGCAGGATAGGTCAGTATAGGTGCTGCACTATTATGGTTCACAATAGCACTTTAAGGATAGAAACAAGGTATTCCTGTATCTTTTTGTATATTATTAAGAAATCAGGCATGACAGGAACTCCATTTGCAGATGGTAAGATTTGGAATTAAGGATCCCGCTGGAGTCATGGCCTGGGCCGCACATGAGCAGTGCTGCCCACAGTGCTCCAGACATGAGGAGACTTGAGTGCAATGTTTAGCAGCTGTGCTCTGTGTAAATTGAGTGACTCAGAAACAGTAATGAGCTGAGCCCTAATTAGCATATTCATTGCATAAAGCCAGATGAATAATTATAATGCAACCATGTTGGCAGGCAAAGAGCTTATCGCACTACAGAAGAAACCATGCAGCAGCCAAGTTTAGAAGATCAGAAAGTTGAATAACTAAAGATTTGATCAAGCAAACCTACAGCTTAACATTTGCAAAGTGTTACTTTTTTTAGAATGTCTATCTTTTAGAGTATGGCGTTTTTTTACTGCTATTGAACTTGAGGACAAAACAATAGATAGGTTTGTCAGTATGTGTGTTGTAAGTGTGTATTGAGAAAGGGATTACAATGGTAAAGCACTTGTTGTGTTGAAGGGGTTGTTAAGCATAATGTGAAACACATCCATCAGCACATACTCACAGCACAGTTTAGATAATTTTGTTTGGTATCTGATACTGTTTTCAATAAATAATTGTTCTTGTTGCATACATTACACATATGTCAGTTGCAAAACTATTTCTAACCCTCAAAAAAGCAATATCACCTTGGTCACTTGCAGTGGTATGGGTAATACTTTGTATGGTACATTTACTCAATAAAGTTATGTGCCTGACTTTAGCTAAAGAGTGTGGCTACAGATACATAAATCTTAGGCACATAACCATGTTATAAAGGCAAAGAGAGGGACTGTTGGTGTATGGATGTGCCAGGGTCACCCAGGGACAAGACTACACATTTAATGGTTTTCCATACCTATAGAGTAACATCTAAAAAACAGAGAAAGCAGTAGCACACTGCTGACTCTGGGACCTCTGCTGAAAAATCCACCTGTAAGCCAAAGTTCTTTGATGAGAAGAATGAGATGGTACTCCAGGCCCTCTGTCTCTATGGATGATGGCACTTTGGCCTGCATTAAGCTGACCAGGCCTACTGGGGTCATGCCTGGGATGGCCTGCATTAAGCTGACCAGGCCTACTGGGGCCATGCCTGGGATGATACTGTGGTAGACATGAATGCAGTTGGTGTCCACAACTACAGTTATGACATGGTACGCTGCAGAGCCAGTGATGTCATACCTGCTGCCTACCAAACATCTTAACTCCTGACATGGGAAGTGACAGAAATGGGTATGAGTCATCGAGTGTACCACCTCTCATGTAGACACAGGAGCTTCCAGCCTCTCTCAGAGGCAGTAGCACCTCAGCAGAGTCCCACACTGCCATGGATGTTGGGGCAGAACTGGGCTAACCACAGAGAATCAACTGAAAATGGCCCAGGTACCCAGGTATGCAGTCATATTTCTGTGTAAGAATATTTTTAAGTCCTCTGTATCCCTAAATCACTGGCCAAAGTATTAAAGCTATCTGATTTATGGTATACATCCGGGGTTCACCATTCACAGTCATCTGTACAAGGTATGCAATTAAAGTACTTTTTGTTATACATGAAAATATTTGTAAAAAATTAGTTAAATCTATACTTCTAGTGCTGGGTCATATTTATATAGGATATTTTGGTGTATTCACATGTGATTTCCTATCCAGCACCAGCACTGTGGAAGTCTCCCTACCTGATGTTGTAGGATCTGTAGCCTCTGATAATGATTGTGGGGATGAGCTGGCACACTCATGGAGTACAGAGTGTATGATGGACCCAGGGAATGTGAACACTGCATCCCCATCACAGACCATGGACAGAGCCTCTATGCTTGCAAATGCCCAAGCTACCCATGCCTCACATGGAGGACAGGTTAATAGGGACACTATTGATCAAGGAAGATTGCTGACTCCTACTACACATGTCAGAATCTGTCCCTAGCACCTATGGGCAGAGAGGTCCACACAGGGGTGTGGGTAATGGTGCTCACTGGAGACATGGTTACCACCATCTATCCAATGTTGGTGTGTCAATGGCTACATCACAGCATATGTGCAAGGCTATCATCACTGTACAGACTAGTACCACCACAGCCATGGCAGATTTAGTAAACATGATGCAGGGCATGTGTGAGGACCTATGGGAGTGCATGTCACCAGTGTATGATTCCTTGGATAAACTCAGTCACACACTAGAAAATGCAATATCTTCTCTTGCTTACCTGAAATGGAAAGAGGAGCAATTCATAAAGCTGGCCCACTGCTGCATCTACATATGGTAGAATTTGTGGCCAAAGATGACCAACATCCTAGTCCTGCAGTGGTAGGACTTCCATGGGTACAGCTATTGTGGAGATGTCTGCATCCCCATGGTCATGGCCATTGCCACAGTGGTACGTCTCATACCGGATGCCACTCACAGTAAAACAACACACTAGCATCTAGCCAGGGTTGGGGTACATCCAGTGCAACTCTTAGTAGATACAGCTGTCATGAGCAAGGATGTCCATGGGATGCTGAAACCGCTGCCACGTATGTCATGGTGTCCAGTAGTTCAAACTGCAGTGTTGCAACTAATGCTGAGGCACTATCCCAGCAGATCCACACTTAAACAACCATGGCCAGTTGTGCATCACACATTTTTACTGACACTGGTCCTTCTCAAAAAGTTTTATGTTAAAGCCTTCTCCAAAATGTACAGGACACAAAAACCCATGTTTTACTTTCATAATAGGTTCATAGGTTCATACTAGGCTATCTGCCCTGGGGCATTTATAAGCCTAGCCAGAGTGTGTTTGGCTTTCGCCACCCATTTTAAATTAATTTTGCTATGCCCTTTTTCAGGGTTAGTATACTGTGCCTCTGTCTAACAGTGACACAGAAGTGATATAGGTTCATAGGTTCATACTAGGCTATCTGCCCTAGGGCATTTATAAGCATGATGTTTTTTTTTTTTTTTTTGTTCATAGGTTAGTACTAGGCTAACTGCCATTGCCAGCCATTTTAAGCCTAGCCAATTATCCCTTGTGAGACTCAAACCCTACACCTTGTGTTTGTAAGGCAAACACCTTAACCATTAGGCCATACTCAGCAACACACACTTTCCTATGAAAGACATTCACTCTTGTGTTCTCTTCCCTACCTATGTAAATGATAATAACTATGCCCTACCCTTTGTACATTTTCACCTGGAATGTCTATATCTGATACACAGCATAGCAAACCTATGTGTGGGTAAGTACTGGTTGGTGTTGGGTTTGCATTCTTCACGTTTATTGTAGTGTATCTGCTTTACTTGGCTTTATTATGGGCCAAAGTTATGTGCAAGCTGTTGCCTCTTTGCTAGTGTCATGGCATACTGTGCTCATCCCTGTCTGGCATGATCATCCTCTGCTGCTGACTCCTCCACTGACTTCTTGTCTGACCCATGTCCGCTGCCTCGTGTGCAAGAAACTGCTGTCTCTGTAAGTGCCCACCTTACTGTAACTGTTTCCTAAGTAAGATATTATGCAACACTGTACATACACTGATCGTAGTTTTGCACATGTGCCAGGATCATACTGCAGGGAACCATTGGATAAATCCAGACAGTGTAAGCATACCTTCTGCAGCCCAAACACATGCTCAGTAATGTTTCTGGTTTGTGACTGGGCATGGTTGTACCCATGGTCTGTTTGATTTTGTAGATTTCATACAGGTGTCATAAGTCAGGGTTGCAGGGCATATACAGCATCACCAACGTGATGGTCCTGGTGGAAGTCACTCCCTGCAAACTGTTGGTACAGGTGTGCCATATATGGGAGACGTGAAAACTGCCTGGGTGTTCTGCACATAAATTATAGATGCTAACCTGTGCATTACAAATCACCTGGCAGATGATGGAGTGATACTCTTTGCAGTTAATGTATCCCCTCTCCCATTCACCTATTGGAGGCCTTTATTTCAATGTGGAAACAGTCTATGGCCCCCAGCACATCAGGAAAAGAGGCTATATCATTGAAATCCTGCATGGTAAAAAGCAATTTACCGCTATCCTCCTAAAGTATCCTGTAGCAAACAGCAACGCCAAAACCACAAAAAGTAACTAAGCAGGATACACCACGAGAGCACTTGTTCCTTCACAAATATCCTTTATTCCAAACGATGACATACACAAGAATGAGCGCTTTCGCGTGCTTCTTGCACGCTTCTTCAGATATAAATTAAATTATCTATCCTTGTTCCTTTTATACCTGTCAGTGCTTCCAATTATTGTTAAAATTAAACAATTACACAATTACTTAATCGAACCATTGATTAATTGATTAACAGAAAAGCTATTAGCTCATTAAAAGGTTTCAACGCTATGCATTCAGCTCCTGCCCCAGTTACTTAATGTCACTTGTACTTTCCATTTTATTACTTGTTCGTAGTAATAATTCTTTAACATGAAATAAACAAGAATGTCTTATAAAGATCCAATCTAATACAAGCTGTGCTAAAAACATTAGCGGAAACATCCCGAGCAATATGTGCTCTGATGACTGGACACTAAAATCACATCTTGCTGCTTATGAATTTAAACGATTGTTAAAACATATATACACAGGAAGTACTACTTGTGCATGAAGAGTGTATAAAAATATATATATCATATGTCAAATAAAAACTTTCTTCAAAATATACATATAAGGCGAAACAATACACCACAGACACTATTTGTGCATATAAGTATATCGTGTGTAAAAGAAACTGAAAATTAAAATAAATAACTTAAAACCTTCCTTAAATATGCATAATGAAACGAACCAATAAGTAAATACATATATAAACTAATCACAAAAATGAAAACTACACCGGAAAGTCTGCATTGTAATTAATCATTGACCTCATGTCCAGAATTCAGTTGTAAAATCACAATTTTGATCTATATCTTGTGTGGAAATATATATGAAATCTACATTGCATGAATCTATCCTAGTTGTCGTGTTCGTTGTTAGATGTCATTAAATTTCTACCAAAGATGTCATATTTACAGCTTGATGTTTAAAAAGACAACACATCTAAAATTGTAATTGAAAAGTTTTTCCCACTTGAAAATTGAGCGAATAACTCAAAGCTTCCTCACATTTACCAATGTTCGGGCTTCACTATTATGTATAAATTCATCCATTTATTTTAAACTATCGTAGTTAACTTGAAATCAAATCAAAAAAAAAAAAAAAAAAAATTAATTGATCATAATAATAACTCATTATAAATTTCTAATCTCTTTAGAATGTGTTATATTGATTAAAGTAAGAAATATATATTTCTCCTGTATTATTCAATATTATACAATTCTTATTATTATAAATATCAATTGATTAATGAGAAACTCAAAATTGATGAATGAGAGTAAATCAGATAAATAGGATAAGATTAATAAAATTAAAATTATGCCAAATGTAGCCAGACAGTGTGCAAAGTAGAAACCTGTATGTTAGGGATCATACATATAAAACAATACATGTCAAATATATCAGTCATCTCCCAACTGCTATATGGACATGTTGCTATGGATCATAATAAATTAAATATACCTCCATCGTGTTTTCCATAGTTAAGTAAAATTAACATTAACGTGTATATATAAAAATATATAAATATAAACAACACATAAAATTATGTAAATCAATATATGGCTTTCCATATAATAATCAGCCATATTATCAGCGAACTTTAAACATATTCTTCAGATGTCATTCCTGATGTTAACCCGAATTTATGTGAATATAAATGGATAAGATGTTCAAAAGAACCATTGGTTGGTCTGCTTAAAAATCTTTCAAGTTCAACAAAATAGACAATGATATAAAAATGGCTTCAAGCTTCCATCAATTCTAGTGCAGATTCTTGCAACCTATCCATATCAAACAATACATGGAGCTGGATGGAGCCACATTGTTAGGACCTTATTCAACCCAACAATTTCCAATATTGTCCATTTCTCAATATAGGTTCATAGGTTCATAGGTTCATACTAGGCTATCTGCCCGAGGGCATTTATAAGCCTAGCCCATTGTTTTGTGGCTTACGCCACCCCTTTAGTATGGGGAACTATACCCATTATTTTGCTGTGCCTCTGTCGAGCAGTGACACTGAGGTAATTCCTGGGGTATATCTGCGATCTCCCATCCATTGGTCAAGATTTCTCTTGAACAAGGCCAGCGAGGTGCTCTGCCTCACATGTACCGGGATTTTGTTCCACAGCATAGGAGTCTTTGGGTGATGAATCTATCTCTCCAGCACGTCCTATTAATAGCCGTGTCGAGGTTTAAGTCTCCCGCCCTTGTGGCTCTGATGGATCCAGATTTTTTGAGGTGAAGCATATTCATCAAATCTGGGTTTGACATGGCCTTGTATGTTAGGCAAAGGTCACCTCTGAGCAAGCGATGCGACTGAATAGAGCTGGAGTTCTTTCAGTCGGGCAGCATAGGACAGATTTTGAGACCCTTTATCCTTTTGGTGAGGAACTTTGTGGCCTCTCCAGCTGCTGCAAGTGTCGGGTCAGATACATTCGAATGGGGCATTGTACTCAATCATTGGTCTGATGAGTGATGAGTAAAGGGAGACTATGACCTCCCTTGATCTAGATGAGAATCCTTCATGATAAGGTGGGCAATGTAGAAGGACTTCCTAACTACTTTAGCTACATGGGTGTCGAATGACAGACTACTATCAACCTGGGTCCCCAGGTCCCTGATAACTTCTTCTGTGCTCAGTGGATTGCCACCTATTTGGTAGCTAGGGTAACCTTGTTTTTCCCGAAGGGTATGACTATGCATTTTTGGCATTTAACTTTAGGCCGTGGCTCTGGCACCAGTTATCCGTTTCTGTGAGACCCTTCTGAAGGATATCTGTGTCAGATGTGTTTTCTACTATGGCCCAGTTTGCAGTCATCTGCAAACTTTGTCAGCCATAACCCTCCTGTGTTTGCTTGTACTTGGAAAAGTAGATGCCAAACAAGAGTGGGCCCAGGACTGAGCCCTGTGGGACACCACTTGTGACAGGCTTTGAGTCTGACATGGCGCCAGCAACTCTGACCCTGTGGGTTCTGTCACTCAGCCAGTTTGCAACCCATCTTGTGATGTATGGGTTAACATTTAAGCTGATGAGTTTTTCAATGATACCCGAGTGGGGTATTGTATCGAAGGCCTTAGCCAGATCGAGGTAGGCTGTATGGACTGCCTTTCCTCATCAATGGCTTTGGTGACTGTTTCAAAAAGTCAACCAAGTTTAAAAGGCATGATCTGCCTTTGACAAAGCCAAACTGGGTTGGATCCAAAGTCTGCAAATTCCCTATGTCTTTATTTATGAGGTCCATTATGATCCTCTCCATGGCTTTGCAGATAAGGCTTGTCAAGCTAATGGGCGGTAATTTCCAGGGTCTGTGGAGGCACCGCCTTTGTGAAGTGGGACCACAGTTGCAGTGCGCCACTCCCTGGGTACGTATCCAGAGGTAAGACTTTGATTAAACAGCTGTCCTAGCTGTGGGTTTAATTCCTCATTGAGTTCGTGGAGCACACAGCCGGGGACACCATCGGGTCCCATGGATGCTGTGTTTTTTGCTTTGCAGAGAGCAGTTCTCACTTGGGCGCTGGAGATGTTTGGGGGCTGCACTCATTTGGTATAGATATCTCTCCGTTTGTGGAGGGGAGAAGTTTGCACTGAACCTGTCAGCCAGTATGTTGGCAATGTCTGTAGGATCAGTAATCTTCACATCATTTTGAACTAGTTCTGAGCATATCTGGGAGTTTCCTCCTAGGTTTCTAACATAGCTAAAGAAGGCCTTATGATTGTCTTTTGAGTCTTTAGCTATTTTTCTCTCGAAATTTGCTTTGGATGATTTTATGAGAGCTCTTAGTTTTTACTTATAGTGATCAAGGGTGTCTTACCTTTTAAGGATTTTGCTCTATCTTGTAGTAGCTTCCTCCTTTTGTTGTAGAGTTTGTTTATGGCTGGGGTCCACCAGACTGGACGCTTGCCTTTGGTACAAAGAGTCTTTGTTTTGCTTGGGATTGCCTTATCCATGCAGTCCTGCAGGTGCTGGTAGAAGGCGTTTGTAAGTGATTCAGCGGCTTGAGTATTGTTTTCCGCCGGCTCAGGGGCCTGAAAGGAGACCACACTAGTCTTTAGAAGTGTGAAGTCGGCTTTTGAGAAGTTCTTTACTGTGGTCTTTTTTATTTCAGGTGGGGGTGGGATGAGGACCTCCAGCGAGATTAGTTTGTGATCTGATCTCACCAGTGAGGGGTATACTTCCGGTGTTGAACATTGTGCTCCCATGTTCGTGATGATGAGATCAAGTATGTTATCTCCTCTTGTGGGGATGGTGACTAGTTGTTCCATGGCATTTGAGTTTATGAATTCCAGGAACTTTTGGGCTAGGGTGTTTGGGCTTGAGTAGTGTTCCCAGTCTATATTAGGGTAATTGAAGTCACCTAGTATGATGGTGTTTGGTGATACATTTATCCCCTCTAGTGTTTTCAGGAAGGCCATGTGAGTTTCCTGAGTTTGTGAGGGTGGCCTGTAACATGCTACAATTTGCAGAGCAGTCTTGCCTATGGTTAATTGCACCTGGATGGTCTCCGATGCATCGCGCGTTGCCACCAGTCTTGAGGTGTGGGTGTCCTTGATGAATATGGATACCCCTCCTTTCTTGGTATTGTCCGGATTTTGGGGCCGGAACGCATGATATGAGGTAAAACCTGATAGCGCTGGGGTGCTCTCAGGAGCCTTGAACCAGGTTTCTGTCACAGCACAGACATTGATGTTCTCCATACTGAGAAGGGCCTCGAGTGCGTGCATTTTGAGATTTAGACTTCTGGCATTGAGCAGCATTACCCTTAGTTTTTTCCTTTTTGTGTTCTAGGGTGGTAGGTTTAGAATTTGAGCCTTGCCTAAAAAGGCACTATGGGGTGGCAAGAGCCTTTGCCAATATCCGGAATCCCAGGGTGACAGGTGCAAGCCGTCCCTCAGAAGCAGCGTGGCTTGTCCAGCATGTCATCCCAGGCAGACAGATACTGGATCCCCTTTGAATGACACCAGTGTTTAAGCCAATTGTTAAAGCTGATCATCTTATCTCTGTATTGTGGCATCATTCCTGGTGAAGGTAGGATACTACTCAAGGTCAGGGTCATACCTGCCTGGGCTACATAATCAGAGAGCTCCTCAATGTCTCTTTTCATGTAGTCCAAGGAGGTACGTCTCAGGTCATTTACACCAGCGTGGACAATGACTGAGTCATATTTGTACCTGCTGTTGAGAGACCTGAGTGCTTGCGTTATGTGGCGGATTCTAGCGCCCGACAGGCAGCTTACTGTGACCTTCTCCTTACTCAGTCTGGTGAGCGGGACATCAGTGTGTCTGACTATGGAGTCACCAATGACTAGTGTGTCTGGCATTGTGTTTGGCCTTAAGGGCTGTGACTGTTTGACACTCTGACTGTGAGGTCTATGTGTTGCGGGTGTTGTGTTCTGAGGTGGTGGTTGTTTGGGTGTCTGCTTTGGTGGCCTCTGCTGTTTTGGTAGATTTTTGATCAGAGCCTCCGAGTATGTCTTTGTGTGTTTATGTGTATGATTTGAGGTTGTAATGGTACTATGTGAGACTGGGTCTATAGTGTGTGTGGTAACCTTCTCCTCCTGACTGGTCTTGCCAGTCCTATGTTGAGAGAGCTCAGCCTCCAGTTTGGCCGTATAGTTGCATCTCTCGCATGTATTTGTGTTTTGTGGGAGGAGGAAAGGGTTGTCTGTGTACATGAGGCAATTGAAACATTGCCTCAATATTCCCAGGTTCACCAGCTGAGCAGGAGAGGACACTAGCAACTGATCCCTCGACATGCTAGAAGGGTAGACGAAAAACTTTAAAAAAGGATTCCGGGGACGTGGGTGACCGAGAGATGGGGGTTGCCTTTTGGGGTACTATCTATGACAAGAGTGCCGTATCAAGGTAATAAGTACTGTAGGAGCAAGTGCTAGGTTTAATAGATAGAGAATAGTCTACTTGGAGTCAAGTAGAGTTGATCTTTGTAGTTATAGGATACGCTGATTTGATCAGTAGTATAGTTCGAGGAAGGTAGTTTTAAGGGAAAATTTGAAGAGTGGACTTTAGGTAGCCCGAATAGTTTAAACCTGCTTAACCGGCACTGCCCTAGTGTGCAACAGTGGCAGCTCCGCTAAATCGCTCTAAATCAGCTAACGCGTTTAGCTGCTTTATACCAGGGGCTGGAAAAAGCTAGAAACTGGCCCAAAACGACCAATAAACTACTAGTTACTGGCTGAAACCTCACAAAACTGGACAAAGGCAGCTCAATGCTTCCCACTCCCACTGGTAAGCAAGGTAGCTTCCCTTCCCCAAATAAGGCAAGGAAACAGTACACAGGAACTACAACCAAAGCCCAGGAATCAGCAACTCTGAAACTGGACTAAACTAGTAAAGCAGGAAAGCAAGGTAGCTTCCTTCCCCAAATAAGGCAAGGAAACAGTACACAGGAACTACAACCAAAGCCCAGGAATCAGCAACTCTGAAACTGGACTAAACTAGTAAAGCAGGAAAAACAAGAGATATTTTTTTCTTTTTTTCTTTTTTCACAAAACAGGCAGAAACAGGTACAGCAAACACTTATAAATGCTATGAATCAGCTACTACAGCTTACACAGAAGAATTTGCTACAAATACAGTCAAATAGTAACAAACAAGGATTCCAAGTGCAATATTAAGTTAAATGCAGTAAAACAGCTTCAATGTAACAGAAAGGCAGGCGAAATACAGTTGCTAGGTATTCAGATGTGGAAAGCAACAAAAATATACTTAGTATCAAGAAAAGTCACTTATTCAGCTCTCTGCAGCCTGGATTACTCTGCTGGCCCACGTGGAGTCTGTGCTGAGTAGGTACAAGCTGAAAGTTTTATACCAGGGGGCTGGAAAAAGCTAGAAACTGGCCCAAAACGACCAATAAACTACTAGTTACTGGCTGAAACCTCACAAAACTGGACAAAAGGCAGCTCAATGCTTCCCACTCCCACTGGTAAGCAAGGTAGCTTCCCTTCCCCCAAATAAGGCAAGGAAACAGTACACAGGAACTACAATATGTGTATATTTGAAGAAACATTCTGCTTATACATGATGAAAGGAGACTGTATACATAATATTAAGAAGAGATAGCATATAATTATTCTATAAATGGTTTAACTGTGACATAATTATTAATCCCTGGGTCTCTGTGTGCCCCTGACCTAAAAACCCACTCCATCTCTAATTTCGCTAGGGCATTACTGTTATCACCCATCCTAGGACTAATATGCAAAGTTTGTAAAACTCTGAATTTGAAATGGTGTGTGGGATTTAAAATTATGTGTTTGGCCAATGCATTCAATTCATGATGTTTTGAATGTCATAGACATGGTTGTAAATGCGCTCTCTCAGCCTCCTCTTGGTGAGACCAATGTAGAAGGCTGGGCAGAGAGTGCAGTTAGCCATGTATATTAAATTCTTGGTGTTGCAATTCGTCTGTATCCTTGGTGAAAAGTTGAAATGTCCATGTGGATGTTGATATTCTTGTATGGTAGTAATGTATTGGCACATACTACAGTTCTTACATGGATATGTCCCTGGAGTACCAGTATTACTATCCTTGACATAGGTATTCTTATGTAATTTAGAAGAAAAAATTGTTTTCAAATTATCACAGGTCCGAAAAACAAAACCTGGTTTTTCACCTACTATTGCCCTAGTATCATCTATAATAGTAAGAATGTTCCAATGTCTATTTATAATCCTCCTAATTTCATTGATGTCATTTGTATATTTCAAAATAAAATTTACCTTTTTATTTTGTGTATTGTATGTCACAGATTGTTCATCTCTCAATCTCTTCTTTCCTCTGTGTTTTTCACGGCAACAACTATGTGCCTCATCCTCTCTATTCTCATATGGTATGATGTTATGTCTAGTCTCTTGAATCAACTTGCTGTTATATCCCCTGGCCATAAATAACCTTTCCATCTTGTCTGCCTCTGTTTGTAATATAACCGGATCCTTGCATATTCTGGTTAACCTCCAAAATTGTCCTTTCATAATTCCAGAAAACATAAATCTCGGATGCATGCTGCTGTATTCTAAAATTGTGTTCCTCCAGCATGTCTTTCTGAATAGCTTGAATGATAATTTGTCTTCTGTATCATAATATAAAGTGATATCTAAAAAATTAATCTCACTATAGGAGTATTCATATGTAAATTTCAAGAATGTAGTTGTTTCTTCCAAGTAATCTACAAAGCTCCTCAACTCATCAATAGTGCCATCCCATGCCAGTATCACATCATCAACGAATCTCTTGTACATGCGTATCTTATCCATCCATGGGCTGTTGAATATATGTTTCTGCTCCCAGCTATATAGTACTAGGTTAGCATAGGAGTTTGCACATGGGGTGCCCATAGCGACACCCCATGTCTGCAAATAGTACTTACTGTGAAACATAAATACATTACAATTCAACACCAACTCCAGTAGTTGCCCAATTAAAATCTGTCTATCTCTGGAGAACCCACTCATAGCAACCATTACCTCCCTCACAGCCTGTATACCATACTCATTGGGAATGCACGTGAATAAATCCCGAACATCTAATGTGACCAGGAGTAGTTTCTCATTCCTTTTTTCTAAAAGATCAAAGGATCCTAAGTCTTTTAACAAGTGCTGTGTATCTCTAAGAATAGTGTGAATTTTATTCACTAATGGCCTCAATATCTTCTCTAAAAATGTTGAGATGTTATATGTCGCCCATTGTCTGCCTGACACTATGGGTCTCATGGGCATCGGTTCAACTTGTTTGTGTACTTTTGGCAAGCCCTTTAGCACCGGTATAAGTGGTTCTTCTATATAAAGGAAATCAAACATTTCTTTGCTGACTTGTCTGCACATCAGAATGTCATACAACTCATCTCTTACATTCTTGGTGATACTCATCACTCCTTCTAATGTTAGTTCTTTGTAAGTGTCATTCTGAACTAAAGTAGCTTCTATTGTCTTAATATATTCTGCTTTATCTAAAAGCACCACTCCTCCCCCTTTGTCAGCATTAATTATCAATATGTCTTCATTGTGCTTCAGATTCATTAACGAATCATATTCAGCCTTCTCTAGGTTAAAAAATCTATTTTTAACATGTTTGGTGGTGTACAAGTTGTAAATATCTTTCTCGCATGTTTTCACAAAGCATTCTACATTGGAAGGCAAAATTGGGGAAAAGGTGCTTCTGCGCTTGAAGCTAGTGTCAACAGTTTGCGCCTGGTGCACTTGGTTCTTAAAAAACATTCTCAGAGCTACTTTCCTGGCAAACAATCTTAGATCTATCAATGTTTCAGGCAGTTTACTATATTGTGAGGGCACATAATTCAGCCCTCTGTTCAAGAGTGAAATATCAGATACAGACAGATCATGTTTAGAAAAATTAAATACCAGTAAAGTCAGTTCCAGTTCCTTTTCTGTTGTTTCTCGTGCCGGTCGGCTGAAAACTTCCATTTCTTTGGACCTCGACTCACCGATCTCCCTCTGGTGAACGTATTCAATCTGATAGGAAAAGGGGCATCCATATCCCTGGTGGGTGCCGCAGTTTGTTTCCTGATAGTCCCTATCCTGATGGAGTCATCTGTAGAATGTAACGCTAACTGATTGGGTGGCGGTGTTGATTCGTCGGTGTTAGCAGTCAGTGCATCCCTTCTGGTAAGGAGAAATTCTCCTGTGTTGTTGATATTTGTAGTAGTAGGCATCCGACCTGAAGTACTTGCTTCTCCGGTATCCGGTTGCCTTGGCTGTGAGCGGTAATGACGTTCAGTTTGTGTTGCATTGTTGTCTGTCATTTTCGGCCAAACAAAGATGTTCCCCTTTCTGAAATCGTGCACGTCTCTGGTCAATTTCTTTTGTTTAATGCCTCTCAATTTCTCACCAAACAAATTTATTTGTGTTGATACATCATTGAGCTTCCTGGTAAACACGTCTGAACTGAACCTCTCGGTTATCGCTTGGTAGGCTGCATCGATATCTTTTTGGATAGCAGTTTCTAACGGTTCAAAGTATTCTAACAACAGATGTATATACTTGTTACTCAGCTCTAAATTCAAATCTTGCCATTTTTTCAAGAGATCTGGATATTGTTGTCCGTAGGTAGGCATGCACAGCACGCACATGCCTCTCGGGACAACTTTGAAATTGAGACATGCTTGTAAATGCTTTCTCTGCCATGACAGTCTTTGAATTTTATATAAGTTATTCTCTAAATCTCTCAATAATGAATAAAAGTCACTCATGTTATTGTCTGGTTCATTTCTCATATACATGTTGTCAGTGATTTCCGGAAAGTCTAGGTTCAATAGTGGGTTACCTCTGGTTGGTAGAAATGCATCTAGACCCAATGGACCCGGTCTGTTGGTCGGGTTGTAGTCCAATTCAATGGTTGTGTTCTCCATAGCGTGGAGGTAGCAGCAACAAAAAATCAAGAAATGTCAGAAGGTAAAAAGCAATTTACCGCTATCCTCCTAAAGTATCCTGTAGCAAACAGCAACGCCAAAACCACAAAAAGTAACTAAGCAGGATACACCACGAGAGCACTTGTTCCTTCACAAATATCCTTTATTCCAAACGATAACATACACAAGAATGAGCGCTTTCGCATGCTTCTTGCACGCTTCTTCAGATATAAATTAAATTATCTATCCTTGTTCCTTTTATACCTGTCAGTGCTTCCAATTATTGTTAAAATTAAACAATTACACAATTACTTAATCGAACCATTGATTAATTGATTAACAGAAAAGCTATTAGCTCATTAAAAGGTTTCAACGCTATGCATTCAGCTCCTGCCCCAGTTACTTAATGTCACTTGTACTTTCCATTTTATTACTTGTTCGTAGTAATAATTCTTCAACATGAAATAGGCAAGAATGTCTTATAAAGATCCAATCTAATACAAGCTGTGCTAAAAACATTAGCGGAAACATCCCGAGCAATATGTGCTCTGATGACTGGACACTAAAATCACATCTTGCTGCTCATGAATTTAAACGATTGTTAAAACATATATACACAGGAAGTACTACTTGTGCATGAAGAGTGTATAAAAAATATATATATCATATGTCAAATAAAAACTTTCTTCAAAATATACATATAAGGCGAAACAATACACCATAGACACTATTTGTGCATATAAGTATATCGTGTGTAAAAGAAACTGAAAATTAAAATAAATAACTTAAAACCTTCCTTAAATATGCATAATGAAACAAACCAATAAGTAAATACATATATAAACTAATCACAAAAATTAAAACTACACCGGAAAGTCTGCATTGTAATTAATCATTGACCTCATGTCCAGAATTCAGTTGTAAAATCACAATTTTGATCTATATCTTGTGTGGAAATATATATGAAATCTACATTGCATGAATCTATCCTAGTTGTCATGTTCGTTGTTAGATGTCATTAAATTTCTACCAAAGATGTCATATTTACAGCTCGATGTTTAGAAAGACAACACATCTAAAATTGTAATTGAAAAGTTTTTCCCACTTGAAAATTGAGCGAATAACTCAAAGCTTCCTCACATTTACCAATGTTCGGGCTTCACTATTATGTATAAATTCATCCATTTATTTTAAACTATCGTAGTTAACTTGAAATCAAATCAAAAAAAAAAAAAATTAATTGATCATAATAATAACTCATTATAAATTTCTAATCTCTTTAGAATGTGTTATATTGATTAAAGTAAGAAATATATATTTCTCCTGTATTATTCAATCTTATACAATTCTTATTATTATAAATATCAATTGATTAATGAGAAACTCAAAATTGATGAATGAGAGTAAATCAGATAAATAGGATAAGATTAATAAAATTAAAATTATGCCAAATGTAGCCAGACAGTGTGCAAAGTAGAAACCTGTATGTTAGGGATCATACATATAAAACAATACATGTCAAATATATCAGTCATCTCCCAACTGCTATATGGACATGTTGCTATGGATCATAATAAATTAAATATACATCCATCGTGTTTTCCATAGTTAAGTAAAATTAACATTAACGTGTATATATAAAAATATATAAATATAAACAACACATAAAATTATGTAAATCAATATATGGCTTTCCATATAATAATCAGCCATATTATCAGCGAACTTTAAACATATTCTTCAGATGTCATTCCTGATGTTAACCCGAATTTATGTGAATATAAATGGATAAGATGTTCAAAAGAACCATTGGTTGGTCTGCTTAAAAATCTTTCAAGTTCAACAAAATAGACAATGATATAAAAATGGCTTCAAGCTTCCATCAATTCTAGTGCAGATTCTTGCAACCTATCCATATCAAACAATACATGGAGCTGGATGGAGCCACATTGTTAGGACCTTATTCAACCCAACAATTTCCAATATTGTCCATTTCTCAATATGTGTATATTTGAAGAAACATTCTGCTTATACATGATGAAAGGAGACTGTATACATAATATTAAGAAGAGATAGCATATAATTATTCTATAAATGGTTTAACTGTGACATAATTATTAATCCCTGGGTCTCTGTGTGCCCCTGACCTAAAAACCCACTCCATCTCTAATTTCGCTAGGGCATTACTGTTATCACCCATCCTAGGACTAATATGCAAAGTTTGTAAAACTCTGAATTTGAAATGGTGTGTGGGATTTAAAATTATGTGTTTGGCCAATGCATTCAATTCATGATGTTTGCGAATGTCATAGACATGGTTGTAAATGCGCTCTCTCAGCCTCCTCTTGGTGAGACCAATGTAGAAGGCTGGGCAGAGAGCGCAGTTAGCCATGTATATTAAATTCTTGGTGTTGCAATTCGTCTGTATCCTTGGTGAAAAGTTGAAATGTCCATGTGGATGTTGATATTCTTGTATGGTAGTAATGTATTGGCACATACTACAGTTCTTACATGGATATGTCCCTGGAGTACCAGTATTACTATCCTTGACATAGGTATTCTTATGTAATTTAGAAGAAAAAATTGTTTTCAAATTATCACAGGTCCGAAAAACAAAACCTGTTTTTTCACCTACTATTGCCCTAGTATCATCTATAATAGTAAGAATGTTCCAATGTCTATTTATAATCCTCCTAATTTCATTGATGTCATTTGTATATTTCAAAATAAAATTATCCTGCATGGTGTTGTCTCCATCCTCTTGAGTACATGGGAACCATATACTGCAGCATGGCATCGAGAAATGGGTAGAGTATTCTGGAGGTAGATGCCTCAGATACTTCCTCTGTGTCCCCAGTAGTTTGCTGAAAGGATAGCTAATATACATAAAGCCACACATACCTTATTATTCACTGAGATAAGTACTCCACAAATCACATGAGACTGCAGATGAGGCTGACACATTTCCACAATTTCCTGGATAGTTTTGGTGTCATGGAATCCATGAAATGTTAACTCAATGGTGTCATGGAATCCATGAAATGTTAGCATGGCGGGATAACACAGCACGGTGACTTTGCACACCTGTGTGTTCAACAGTAGTAATAAGAACCTTTTGCACATAAACATTTATTAATGTAGAAGTGACCTCTAAATTATTTAGTGATTCCCTTAATTTGAACATAAGCATTTGGCCAAGTTCAAATCTGCTGCAGGTGCAGCCTCAATGCACAGCACGTACACATTTACGAATCACTCTACCATCTTCTTTTTGTCTCATTAGTATACCTGGAAAAGCTCATTTCAATAATGTTACTCATTACCATGTTATTATACAGCTATTAGTATATCCTGTGACTGACTGTGTGCTGCTTGATCTGCTGCATCATGTGTGACAAAATCCAATTAATTTGGCACAGAACAACCTCCTATATTTGGTCATATTCTCCACCAGTAAGTGTGCAGTGTAGTAAATCAAAGAGTGTCTCCAGCATGTTCATATACCACACTGGTTGAGAGTATGGGCAAAATGTGCCAGTTGTAACTTGACAGTGATATACATAAAAGAACAACAATGAAAGAACAATACTATTCATACTTCTAGGCAAACGATATTAGCAAAGATTAAGCAGTCTGTTTTATGGAAGAGAACCCAAGGGCACTATTAAAATACATATTTACTTGAATAACAAAAGCTGCATTAAAAATAGTTACAGCACTTACAAAATTTAAAAGAGATGTAAAAAATGGCATACACAAAACAGGCTAACATGACAAAAGTAAGAGGAACTCAATACCTCTTTCAGGTCATCATGCACAAAATGTCATTTAAGAGCAACTTGTATAATCTTTACAAGATATTAAATGCATGGGTGACACCCAAGTGTAACTGCATCTAAGGTATTCTGCTTTTAATTGCATATTAAAACTAGGAAACAGACCACAGCAGGTGTGTCTCTTATGGGTCACACAGAATTTTTTTGCCATCCTTTGTCCCTGGTGCTGTTGTGCTGTTAAACACAACTGTCTTTCTAGCTGCCTGCCCCTTATGTTAATTTGACTACATATCTACTTCCCACTCCCCTTTCATTGGTTGCTGTGAGTAAGAACAAAATTATCATTTTGTGAAATCACTTCCCTTCAACAAATTAAATTTATTGACAATCCCAATATATTCCATAGAACCAGAATACAAAGTGCACACCCCCTTCCAATCTATCTTGCTCTTTTAAAATTAGTGGCTCTCCACTTAGACAGCTAAACGTAAGTTATCCCTCTTTCATATCTAATTGCTTAGTGCATACTGTAGTGCTTAGGATATTAACCCTATTTTTTCATCTTACCTTTAAAATCTGCAACATCTATTGTAAGACAACATTCTGCCTCTTAGTAGTCATCTTGGGATTAGTGCTTCTGTTTTCTCCTGGTAAGAGATGGAGCACAGGGACATTATTTCCTGGAAACTGCTCATCACCAGAAAGCCTAATAACTGCTTCATAGGTGACAGCTTGGAATCTGTGCTTATATTCTGCTCCTGGTGAGAGAAGGAGCAGAGTGCATTTATTCCTGACTGTTTCTTTTTGGGTGTCTGTGTTTGACATTTCTGATTGGTCTGGCTGCTGTTCAAGGCATCTACCAGGAAAAGGCTACAACAAGCCTACCGACCCGTGCACCATCAGGGAGAAGACTGTGGATCACCAAGCAGGCTGTGGCCCGCTTCTCATCATGATCGGTGCTAATATTTTGCTTCTCGTGAGAGAAGAAGCAAAGGAGCCTTGTATCCCAGCAGAGAGAAGCTGTGGTAAGAGTAGCACTAATAGTAGCCAGGCAGTAGCCATTCACATGACTCACCTCTTTTTATCATTCTTGACAAGCTTATTATTTTTGTTTTCAAGTAAGTACTGCTTAATTTGTTTCTAACTTCATCCTTAAATTTTCAGGGTCCACTTATTAGTTTCCCTCGAGTGTTTGGCAGTACCCTGTATAGATACAGACACCTTGAGTGACATTTTTTCTGTAAAAGCATGACTGACATTTCACCAATACCTAGTTACACACAGGACAACTAGTTTGTAGTGACAAGCATTGTCTCCAGAGATGCAAACTGGTTACTCCTGGCATTGGTTTATATTCTCACTCCAACTGTCTAATCAATAAAAAAGGGTATGTTATCATGGATATGAACTTTCCCACTATCTCCGTTACCAGCTTGTTGGATATAGGCATCCTGAGGCAATGTAGAAATTGACTCGTTTACTGAAAACCTGTTAATTCTCAAACAAACTGATATGGTATATGAGAGATGTATTTACACAATTTCACTGGAGGCAAAGTTCTCACATAAAAGTACTCCTAATGTCAGTAAGGTTGTCAGTAGTACACAGTCTGTATCAATCACACACAATTCAAAACACACATAGACTCACATATGGTGAGGCACTTAAATGTAACCTTCCTGAACCCCAAAGACCTCCTAGATGAAGTACACATAAATACCCTCAGCAGCCTCAAATGCTCTCTTTCAAAACAACACCTACATCAACACTTACAGCCACATCTCATGGAGCCTCTACTTCTAAGCCCATAAAGCAAGCCACTACACAATCCGGCATTCTGGTGATTGGAGAAGAAAGTCATGGTCAGTTGCTTATTAGGGGCTAGGATCCACCACATTACACATGCAATCAGGTCATTGGACCACAAATACCAGTATGATTCAGTCATAGTCCATGTATGTATAAATGACCTGAGACGTGCATCCCTAGACTATATGAAGAGAGACATCATAGATCTCTTGGAATATTTGTCTCAGGCTGGTATCAGCCTAGCATTGAGCAGCATTTTACCTTTTCCAAGAATGGTGCCACAATACAAACAAAAGATGACCGACTTTAATAATTGGCTTAGTTTCTGGTGTCATTCTAAGGGGGTGCAATATTTGTCAGCATGGAGATGGCCAACAGACCACGCTGCTTTGCTAGGGATGGTCTGCACCTCTCCCCTCTAGGTTTTCGGATATTAGCTAAAATGTTGTCTTCCTCCATAGTGCCTTTTTAGGCAATGCCAAACTGAAAGTACTTCTGACATAGCAAATCAAAACCAAGAAAATCTAAGGGCATTACTGCTTGGTGTTAGGATACTAAACAAAAACTTCACTCCCTAGAAGCTGTCTTCACCCTACAAAATGTTGATGTCTTTGCGGTCACTGAGACATAGTTTAAAGCCATGAAGAGCACACTAACAGTGCAAGGTTATAATACCTTCCAATTATTTAGACCAGCTGCTATACAGACAGGGACCAAAGGTGGAGGTGTCTCAATTTACATAAAAAATAAATATACCTCAAGGCTGGTCAAACAGGACAATGCACTTGTGCTGCTCCATGTTCAGATCACCACTGGCAAAATCCAATACCACTTCTTTGCAAGCTATAGGTCCCCCTCTATGACTCATGAAACCAGTACCATCTATTTACACTTATTGGAAACACTCACTATCCAACCTAATACCATAATCATGGCCGACTTTAATTACACTACTATTAACTGGAAATCCTATATGACACCAAATGCACAGGCACAGAAATTCCTGGATTTTGTAAACACAAACTCCTTGGACCAAATTGTCAA
Source organism: Protopterus annectens (assembly GCF_019279795.1). Taxonomy (NCBI): domain Eukaryota; kingdom Metazoa; phylum Chordata; order Ceratodontiformes; family Protopteridae; genus Protopterus; species Protopterus annectens. Next base: position 1,579,570,408 of record NC_056737.1, on the reverse strand, counting down.
TACACCAACCAGGGGTACAACCATACTGGATTTGGTCCTCTCTAATATGGGAGAGTGCTGCACACCCCTAGTGTAAAGTCTGCCCTGGTAAGGTCAGACCACACAATAGTCTCCTTTTCAGTAAAAATAAAAGCTGGTTCCCCCAGCTAAACCTATAATATTCAGGAACTACTCTAAGGCTAACTTCCTGGTATCAAGTGATAACCTGGCAACATTTCAAGTCCCATAAACCCTGAGAACACTGCTGCCTATGCAGGACTGTTCACAGAAACTCTATACAAGCATGTTAATAGCTGAATAGAGACAGCTGTACCCACCAGGAAGAGGTATAGAACTAACTCAAAAAACAAGCCATCTTGGTGGAATCACAACATCAATAGGCTCTATAACAGAAGGAAGAAAATAATTGCAAAAATTAGAAGGTCCAGCAGCCAATAGGATAAAAGTACTCTCATCAAACAACTCAGAGGACAAATAAAATCTACAAAAAACAAATCGGAGGTAAATTTGAACTGCCAGGCCCAGGACAACCACAAGGATGTCCGCATCCTCAAACGTAATACACTATTGTGTGCAGAGCTAATTGCAAATGTAGCCAGCTGTATTGAGCCAGAAGATATAGTAAACCTACTGGCCGATGAATTCAGCTCGAACTTTACCCCTCTCTCCCCCTCAGCCTTCTCTCAGGAAATACCATCAAATTTAACTCCCCCTGCTATCACTAGGGAACAGGTCCTTAATGGTCTCACTAAGGCCAAGAACACTGCATCATTGAGCCCAGACAGTATCTCAGGATGCCTTCTAAATAGCATGAAACATGACCTATCAGGTCCTCTGGAATTGCTATTTAACTGTAGTCTCCAATCAGGCTTCATGTCTCATGAATGGAGAGCAGCAACAGTTATACCTCTGCTAGGCTATTGAACTGAATATCTTTATAAGCCTAGCCATGTGTCCCCAATATAATACTAGAGAAACCCATTATAATTGATCTTGCCAAAATCTGAGATCTTAGTTGGCAATGACTGCCCATATCTAGGAGGGTCATAAGTGAAATCTCCCACAGGACTTTATGGTTTCCCATCCGGTCATCCAGGATACGTTTAAACAGGGTCATAGAGGGGCTCTGTTTGATGTGAATTGGTAGCCAATTCCAGAGGAGTGGCAAACTGTGAGAGACACACCTGTCTCTCCAGCTGGTCCTATTTAAGCTGCTGGCCAGGTTAAGGTCCCTGGAGCGGATGACCCTTGTCCCATTTGACTTGCGGATGAGCAGCATTTCCATTAGGTTTGGATCTGAAATTATTCTGTAGGCCAGGCACAAGTCTCCCGTAAGTAGGCTGTACTCTACTGAGTACAGTGACAGTGACTTTGTCTGTCAGAGTATGACATGTGCTGGATACCCTGAATTTTCTTGGTTAGAAATCTCTGAGGTCTCTCAATTTGTTGCAGGTGCCTGGTAAGGTACATAGTAAAGGGAGCATTATACTCAATTATTGGCCTGATGAGCGTTCAGTACAGAGGAGTTATGACCACATTCGTTCCTGAGGCAATGCATTTTCTAATGAGGTGTGTGACGTACCACAGAAGACACATGGTAGTCAAAGTTTAGGCTACAATTAACTTGCGTTCCCAAGTCTCACTACTGAGTTGTTATTTAGGGTATTATTATTTACATGATAGTCTGCAGGGATATTGTTTTTACTGAAGGAGATGATAATGCATTTTTAGCACTGAGTTTGAGTCCATGGCTTTGGCACCAATCACTGGTTTGTGTAAGTCCCTCTTGAAATATATTGACACCGTTTGGGGATTCACTGATTGCACCTAATTTACAGTTATCAGCAAATTTAGTCAGCCACAGCCCCTCTGTTTTGGCCTGAACTTCTGAGAAGTATATTCCAAACAACTGGGGGCCCAGCACTGACCCCTGTGGAACCCCACTGGTGACAGGTCTGCTGGTTGAGGTAAAGTCCCCAACTTTGACTGAGTGATCTGTTGGTGAGCCAGATAGTGACCCACCTGACGACATAAGGATTGATATTCAACTGGGAGAGTATATCAATGATGCTCAAATGTGGGATTGTGTGAAAGGCCTTGGCTAAGTAAAGGTAGGCTGTATGCACAGATTTGCCTTTGTCTATGGCTCTGTTGATATTTTCAAAGAAGTCCACCAGGTTTACCTGCCTTTGACAAAACCACCACAGCCATGGCAGATTTAGTAAACATGATGCAGGGCATGTGTGAGGACCTATGGGAGTGCATGTCACCAGTGTATGATTCCTTGGATAAACTCAGTCACATACTAGAAAATACAATATCTTCTCTTGCTTACCTGAAATGGGAAGAGGAGCAATTCATGTGTCAGATCAAGGGCTTGGAGATCACCTATATCCTTATTTATAAGGTCCATGATGATTCATTCCATGGCCTTACAGATAAGGTTGGTTAAGCTTATGGGTCTGTAGTTTCCAGGGTATATTGTTGCACTCCCTTTATGAAGGGGGATGATGGCTGCTGTTTTCCATTCACAAGGACAAAGCCGGTACCCAGGCTGTGATTGAAGAGAGTACCTAGTGGAGTTGCTAACTCATGTTTTAGACCATTTAAAATGCAACCTAGGATGCCATTTGGTTTCACAGCCATATAAGCAGTGTTTTTGGCCTTGGAGAGAGTATTAATGACTTGATCTTTGGAGATGCAGGGTTTGGGAGATGTAGAGAGAATGCTTTGTGTAATGTTTGGAGAGGACGGGGGGTGAAATATTCACCAAACCTCTCAGCTAAGAGGTTTGCTATTTTTACAGGATCAGTGTGTGTGTGATGCCATCCACAGCTAGTTCAGCACACGTCTGGGTCCCACCTTTTAGGTTACAGCTATAGCTGAAGAATCCTTTATGCTTATCCTTAACTATGGTTGCTAAATTCTTTTCGAAGTTAACTTAGTAGATTTTACAAGTTGTCTTATTTGTTTGTTCAAGTAGAGGAGGGTATTCCTCCAGTCCTGGTACCTCATGTTTTATTCTTAGACAGCAATTTCTTCCTTTTTTTGTATAACTTATTATAGTTGTCAATGCCATCTGTGGGAACAGGAGCTTGGAAATTATTTATGCCATCCCTTAGAGGGGTATAATTACCTTTGGTGAAATTTTTTAACTTGGTTCGGTTGTTATAGCTACTTCAAATATGACTGATTTGTGATCAGATTTAACCAATGAGGGTCCTATACTTGTGGTGCAAAGGTCACCCCTGTTGGTGAGGACCATGTTTAGAATATTTGAGCCCCTTTTGGGGGTTGCATAATATTTGTTCCAGGACATTAGTATTAACAAAATCCAGGAACCTTTGTGTGAGTATGTTGGTACTCATATAATTTCCCAATCAATGGAGGAATAGTTACAAATCACCCATGACTAGAGTGTTTGGTTGTAATCTGATCGACTCAAGTAGGTGTAAATAAGCAGCGTGTGTATCATGTTTCAATGAAGGGGACCTATAGCTAATGATGACTTGAAGGGGAGTCCTACCCACAGTTAGTGAACTTGGAGTAAATTCATGAAGTTTTCCTGTCTAACCAGTCTAAAGGTGTATTTATCTTTGATGAAGATATATACTTCTCCTCCTTTGGTTGTCACACATTCATTTTGTGATCTGAAATTGTGGAAGGCATTTTAGCCTTGCAAGGCTGGGGTACTGTCTGTGTTTCTGAATGAAGTTTCTATGACTGCACAGATGTCAACATCCTCCAGGGAGAACAGGGCTTCCAGACAGTGCAGTTTCTGATTTAAACTCCTAGCATTTATCAGAATAACCTTTAATTTATTTGTCAGTGATATTCTCATGTCAGAAATGTTGTTCTTTAGACCTTGCCTAAAGAAGGCACTATGGGGAGGCAAGTGCCTTAGCCATTATGCAAAAGCATAGAGGTGACAGGTGAAGACCATCTCTGGCAAAGCAGCGTGGTCTATCAGCCATGTCAGCCCAGGCTGACAGGAACTGGATCATCTTAGAATGACACCAGAAACTAAGCCAATTATTTGAAGTCAGTCATTTTTTGTTTATATGTGGTATCATCCTAGGCAAGGGTAGAATGCTGCTCAATGCTAGGGACATACCTGTCTGGGGCACATATTCAGAGAACTCAATCATGTCTCTTTTCATATGGTCCAGTGAAGTATGTCTTAAGTCATTCACACCAACATGAACTATGATGGAGTCATAACAGTACTTGTTTTTGAGAGACTTGAGTGCATGTGTGAAAGGATGGATCCTGGCACCTGACAGACAGCTGACCGTAACCTTTTCCTTATCTCGCCTGGTGAGTAGGACATCTGTGTGTCTCACAATGGAGTCACCTATGACTTAAAATTTGGTTTAGATGTGCTGTGCCTTAGGGGCTTATTTGGTGAGACACTGATGCTTGTGTTTTTATGTCTATTGAGTGCTGTAGGTGCTGTATTAGGTGTGGCATGTTTGTGTTTGGAAGGTCTGTGGTGTTTAGGTAGGTTTCTGGTGAGTACCTCCGTGTATGATGGTTTATGTCCTGAGTGCATGGTTTGCGTAGGAGTTGTAGTATGTGAGCTGACAACCTGTTCACTGTGTTACTGTTCTGTGCATGAGGGAGCAAGGATTCCAGATTCTTAGTGTAGATGTAAATCTCACAAATTGTACTTCGGTGATTTAGGAGTAGAGGGTTGTCACTGTGCATGAGGCAGTTGCTACAGTACCTCAGGATTCCCATGTCAATCAGGCTGGTAGGAGAAATGGAGGGAAACTAACCATCCATAATGCTAGGTTAAATCCTGTTTTCACAGTGGGGAGAGAAAATAGAGGGGTGTAGTATAACTGGGTGCTCTAAGTGGGGTCTATACTAATGGGGTGCTCTATAAAGAGTCTATACTAGTGGAGGTTCTCTAAATGGTATGAGACTGTTGTAGATTTGGTGGGTTTTTGGGACTGCTTAAGGGGCAAAAGCACAGCTGAGGTACACTCTGAGCAGATAAGTACAATTTAAGGACTTCTCTGCCAGATCATGGACAGTTAATAAAGGAAATGTATCTACTGAAGTTTTTGCATCTATAACCACCGATGGTTACCTCCACTGCGTGGTATTGCGTGATGGTGCATGGTGGTCTGCTACACATAAACAGATGAATACAGCACAGCAGTGGCTAGTCGCTTAACTCTGTGGAGCTGTGTTAAAACAAGCACAAACCCGCGCAAACGCAGGGCTTATGTAGCAATAGCGAGCACACTGAATTAAACAATTTAGCCAATAAAACAGCTCAAAACTCAGCCCTGTGCCAGCAAACTTCAATCAGATGAGTCCTAACTGCACTCCCCTTCCACAAGGGTGCAGGGGGCCCCTCTCCAACAAAAAATAGCCTGGTTTAGTGCTTAATTTACAAACAGAACCAGATTCAGCAGGTCTGAATCTAGTCTATGCTAAAACAGACAAAAAGTACAACAAATCAACAAGAACAGTTTTTAAAAAATCAGCAATATAGCAAAAACAGAGTTTAAAAGTGCAAAATACAATGTAAAATTGTACTTATGGTTAGTAGAATGCAACAGATTCTTTGGATTTGCACAGATGAATACAGCACAGCAGTGGCTGTTTGCCTGACTCTATGGAGCTGTTTTAAAACAGTAAGCAAACTGAATTAAACTTTTGGGAAGTTAATATTTCAATAGCAAATAACGTGAAACGTGCCAGTGTGGTGCTCACCCTTCTATAGGCTTCAGCAGATCTGCCAGAATTGCAGACCACTGGAGTTTCCATTGGTCTACTAAGAATTCTGAGTACTTCCATAAAAGGATATGTGCAGCAAAGAAACTCAGTATACTTAACTTCACTTTGGTCTCCAAAGGTAGTTTGGAGTGGTTTAAATATGCCATTATAATTGAGACCTCTAATAATTGGTTGAAAGGCAGGAATAAACAATTATCCACTGATACTAGCATCTTAGCTTTCTGTCTCAAAAAATGCTACATACTCAGCATGTCGTTTTGCAATGCAGACTGCACTAAAAATTAAATATCCATCAGAAAGAGTGTGGGGACAATGGCTAGACCTTCTTGATGCCTCTCTTAAACTGGAATTTAGGTGAAATATCAGAGTTAGTGCACACTCTTGCACAGGGGGTCATTGGGCTTAGAGTAATTAGCAGATTAAGGGAACCCAAAGGATTTTAGTATTTCTCTTAGCAGCAGGAAAGCAGCTAATGAATAAAATCAAAGACTTTTTCTTGAAATATTTATATAAAGATAATTGATATTAGGTCATTTGATACTAGGTCAGTACACAAAACTGGTCCTTACTGGATTATCCTTTAATAAATTCAGCTGCATGGAGCCCTGATTAGTGGAAAAGGAAGGACTATAATATGGTGGCACATACCTTGGCATAACATTTTGTCTGACAGTTATCAGAGAAACATGTCTATAGTTCTCCAGCTTCAGAGATTCTTCCTTGTGTTAGGCAACACACTAATGAATGACTACTTATAGGAAGGAGGAATGTCACCCTGTCTGACTATGGATTAGAACAGGGCTATATGAATAGTTGGAATGGCTGGTGTAATCCTGGAGCTTTATAATATGTGTGGAGGAGAGGATATCAACGAGTTCCTCCCCTGAACTGTCCACTGCCAGGGACTCAAAAGCCTCCATACTAAGCTTTGGAGTTAATAATTTTAGAAAAAATGAAATCCTGCCATTTGATATCCAGTGAAAGATGGGAGGGGGATTGCAAAGTTTAGCACAGTAATTCCCAAGCTAATAACTGACAGCATTAAAACCTTTTAATGAATGCTTTCATGTTAAACCTGGAAGGAATAAATCTCTTTTTTTCATATGAAAAACTTAGAATTTCCTTACATATTCTTACTTGTTCAAGCCTGCAGAATGCATTCCTTAAGTACAATTATTTTCTGTTACCAAATTAGATTTTATACTTATATAGTTAACTGTAGCAACAGCAAGATGTGTAATTGTAGATTTTTTTAGCATTGATCATGTCCATGGACCCATGGGCAGTATCAAAATCTTAATAAACAAGCTGGAGGAAAAATACATTTTGCTCAGCACATTTCCTTGCCTGGCCGGCTATTGAAATGTTGGCACTCTAAATGCAGAGTGCCAAAAAAAATCTCAAAACAAAACAAAAAAAAAAAAAAAAAAAAACAGTGCAGTGGTGCAGCGGTAGCATTGTCACCTCAAAACAACAGGTTCTCTGGTTTGATTCTCAGCTGGGGTGCCTTCTGTGTGGAGTCTGCATGTCCTCCCTGCATTCATGTGGGTTACTTCTGGGTGCTAAGGTTTCCTCCCATGTTACAAAGATTTCTCCCTGGGCGTCGCTAAAAATTGGCTATGTTCCCAAATCAGACTTTCACAGTAAACAAATGTTAAATAAATAATTACTGAAAACCCAAAGAACAGTGAATCTCAAAAACTTGCTCTTCTTCTTTAAACTTCTTTTTGCAGGGAGGGCAAGGCCGCCTGCATCCCCCCCCCCATGTGGGGGGGGGCAGGTCCCCCACCCCTCCAGATAGATGGATCTAACAAAACGTCATTTTAGAAAAAAAAATAAAAATAATTAAAAATGAAGTTTTCTTAGAAATCCAACTATCCTGGAAAAAAAATTTAAAATGTTTTGTTAGAAAGAGGGAGTCCAGCTAAACCATATTTCTCTACTAATAGCATCTGTGATCGAGCTGATTCCTGTAGTAAATCTGATGATTCAGTTCATTATTTAATGACATATAGTAGATACACCAATTGTTAGGGATGTAATTTCTAGCAACTGGGACATCTTATTTGCTCTACCTGAACTTAGAAATTATATAGGCGAGAGACCTAATTTTACTTATAGAAATTGTTCAAGTTTAAAATGATTGTTATGTTATAAGGATTTTTCTTCTAGGACCCCCCCCACGAACTTTTAATAAGTTAGGAACTTTTCCCTATTATAATTGTTCATGCTGTGATTATATATGCACTGACAATACTTTTGTACATTCTATGACTGGACTGACTTACAGTTTTAAATGTTTTGCAACATGTAACACCTCCTTTATTATTTATTTGGCTACTTGTAAGATCTGTAAATGCTATTATATAGGCCAATCTGTTTGGAAATTAAAAGAAAGAATTACTGAGCATAGATCGGAGATTCACAGGCGTGTGACAACTAATGTTTTGGCCAAGCATTCAATGGACATGGGTATCCAACATGAATTTGCTTCTAGAGTAACTGAGGCACTTTTGAGGAATCCTAGGGGTGGAGATGCTAATAATGATTTAGAATTGAGGGAGTATAGCTAGATTGTTCGCATGCAAGCTGATCTGACACCTGGACTTAGCAAAACAGTCGGCATAAAACCAGTGCTTAGATGCAGTTATGCTTGAGATGATATTTTTATGATCATTTTTTTACATATATTTTTTATATATTTTTATAATTTGTATATGTCTTTAAGAAGTTTTAGTTCAGATCTAATTGATTGTGTGATTTTATTGGTTTGGCTGTGTGACTTTCACTATTTAGTGTGCTTTTGCATTTTACTTTGTGACACTGATGAAGGATTTAATTTGAAAGCTTTGTTCAATAAAAGCACTATTTCCAATCACATATCCTTTAAAAGTCTCTAAAACAGTATCTCTTAGCCCTCTGTACATGTGGCTGCAACTACAGAGCATCTTCCCCCACCTGATCTCACTAACTTTTTTCTCCCCTCTGCTTAACAGTTATGCAACTATCTCTTGCTGTCTTCACTCTACAGTATCAAAAGCAGATGATATATTGTACTTTGTATATTTTGTATAGAATGTATACTGCCTTTGTTATTCTAGCTAGACATTTATAATAAGATTGTATGTCTGTTTTTTAAGTTATCTCTCTATGTGTGTAGAAAATGTGATTGTATTAAAATTTCTTTTCTATGTGGATCTTTTCTCCCCGGGCCTCCACTGAAAATGGGCACTTTTTGGCCCAGTGGACCATCCTGGTAAGCAAATGCAAATAAATAAATAAATAAATAAATAAATAAATAAATAAATAAATAATTTTATACATAATTGAGAAAATTGACATACCCCATAGGAGTGGTCCATGGAAAACACAACTAGAATATAATGAATTAAAGTGGCAGATAAAACTGAATGTGGTAGTACCACCAAGATTAAAAGGAATGTTACCAGTAACTAGTTTATTAAAACTTAAAATATAGAGTATAGATAACTAGTTTATTAAAACTTAAAGCATATTATAGAGTATTTATGGTATAATATGGTGCGTGTGTGTGTATATATATATATATATATATATATATATATATATATATATATATATATATACACATATACATACATACAATTCTTAATATCACTGGTGATTTTAATGTATTATATCATTTTGTATCATATTTAATCAATCATCACTTTCATTTTAGATGCAAGTTCTTTAATTACATTTTTAATTAATTTGATTGGATGACACAGTCGTGATTTCTCAAGTGTAGAAAAACAACATGGCAAATCACACCAGAAACTGCTGAATGCGGCTTAAGATATGAATTCAAACAAATGTAAGATCAAACCCTGCAACCACAGAGAGGATGGCATACCACTAAAATCAGATGTAAACTTTAATAGCAAATATAAAACTCATAAGAAATCACAAATTAAACGTGGTAAAAAGTATATATATAAGAGCTCTGAGATATGAGCTTTTGGTTTTAGTCATATACCATCCTCTCTGTGATTGCAGCATTTGATTTTACAAGTATATAAAAATGTTGTATGTAATATGGCTGGTTTTCTGATGATAATAAAGGACAAAATCGCTAACTATTGGAATTATTTTCACTTTTTTACCACTTGGCTGCTTTCTTGAACTTTTCACAAAAACATAGGCCATGAGGCGCAAAAGCATGTCCAAACAGGAAGTTTTATTGAAAGTCTGAACCATTTTTCAGAATTCATTATTTAACTGTCATGTAATGCATAACTGAACACAATACAGTTTTAGCAATTAAAAGAAACCACATGGATATTAAAAGTAAAGCAGAATTCAGCACAATCCACACTTCCTTGCAGGTATAGTCCAAATGTCAACAGCATCATAACAAATTCTACTACTAATAGCTTGGCAAATATAAATGGCAACACAGAAAATCATGAACTGTAGCTGTGGCACATAGAAAAAAAAATCATGACCCAAGGGAGAAGCAGCTATAATATACATCCTGACCCTTCAAAATATGCCAATAATTTATACTGCACAAAAAAGTTGCATGTGCACTGCAGCACCATTTGTACCTAAAGTTTTTTGACAACTCCTTGTAACACAATGTTTTAATGATTAGTGCTTCAGTGAACAACTGCATAGCAATGTGTGGTTTATTGTCTGCTAACAACATGCCCCAGTGATATAATAAGATACTAGACGCTTATAGTTTGTGTTTACTGTTTAGCAATAGGGGTGTGCTCTACTAGACAATATAGGCTGTACCGCTGAGTGACTTGTTTCAGTTATAAATGATCCCTAAACATAACAAATAGGTTCATAGGAGAACACTAGGCTTAACAGCCCTTATAAGCCTAGCCATTATTACCTAAATTTACCCAATTTTTTATCCCTAAGGGCAAGAGAATGACTTAAGTTTCTGCCTATGCCTCTGAATATTTTACAGACTGACTCTGTCCAATGGGGTGAATTTACGATTCCCTAACCTTTGATCCAAACTGCATTTGAAGAGGGTCAGGGAAGGACTCTGCTTCACATGAATAGGAAGTCTGTTTCAGAGAATCTGCAATTTCTGAGACACATAACTGTCTCTCCAGCATGTTTTATTTGTGTCACAGACCAAGTTTAGATTTCTAGATTGATAGATAAATCATCATTTAGTTTGCCTTGCAAATGTGTAACAGTTCCACCAGGGCTGGATTTGAGAGTGCCTTGTAGGTTAGACATAGATTACCCCTTAATAGTCGGTAGGGGACAGAGTAAAGGTATAGAGATTTTAGTCTAGCCACATAGGGCATATTGTTACAACCTGTATTTTCTTTGTGAGGAACTTCTGAGGCCACTCTGGCTGTTGCAAGTGCCTGGTCAAGTACATGCCAAAAGGTGCATTGTACTCAATTATTGGTTTGATGAGGACCGAGTACAGTGGGACTATAACATCCTTAGATCTGGATGCCATGCCTTTACTTATAAGCTGTGGCAAATAGAAGGGCTTCCACACCACTGTCAACACATGGTGGTCAAAGTTCAGGCTACTATCTTTGTGCATAGAGCTCTCATCTCTGAGTCCATTCTTAGGGATGTGCTATTTATGTTGTAATTTGCAGGGGTATTTGACTTCCCAAGGGGTATGGGCATGCATTTTTTGCATTTAGTTTTAGGCCATGGCTCTGGCACCAATCATTTGTCTGGGTCAGACCCTTCTGAAGGATATCTACATTGTTGGGGGATTCAGTGATTACCCCCAACTTGCAGTCGTCAGCAAACTTAGTCAGCCAGAGTCTTTTTACATTAGCCTTGACTTCAGAGAACTATATTCCAAACAGAAGAGGTTCCAGCACTGAGCTCTGTGGCACACTATTAGTAACTGGCCTCTTGTTGGATCTGGATTCTCCCACTCTGACAATGTGTCCTGACCGTGAATTATTTGGCTATCCATCTGGTGATATACGGATCTATGCCCAGATTTGTGAGTTTATCTATAATACCCAAGTGGGGAACTCTGTCAAATGCCTTAGCCAGTTCAAGGTAGGCAGTATGCAATGTTTTACTTTCATCTATGGCCCTAGTGACTCTCTCAAAGAAGCCCACCAGATTTAGCCTGCATAACCGGCCCTTGACAAAGCCACACTGGGTTGGGTCCAGTGTTTGGTGGTTTCTTGTGTCACTTTTTATTAGATCCATGATTATTCTTTCCATGGTCTAGCATATAAGACTAGTCAAAGTTATGGTCTGTAATTTCCCTTTATGCAGAAGGATGATTGTTGCTGTCCTCCACTTCACTGGGACAAAGCCAGTCTGGAGACTGTGGTTGAATAAAGATCCTAGTGGGCCTGATAGGTCCTGTTTCAAGCTATTTAATATGGATTCTGGGATACTGTCAGGACACATCAAAGCCATGTTTTTAGCTTTACAGAGTGCAGTGGCAACTTGGTTTTGGTCATAACTGGTAGAGGTATTTCTTGAGGGTAACCATAGGTGATGGGGGTGAAATTTTAGCTGAATTTATTAGCCAGCAGATTTGTTATATCTTCTGGCTGAGTATAGGTAATGCCTTCTACAACTAATTCTATGGGTTTCCTTCAGAATGTTGAATTCCCAAAACCTTGAATTTCATATGGTCGAGACCATATGATCGAAGTTTTAGAACTTCAAAATTCTGAACGGAGATATGCATATAGGACGGAATGGGAAATTCTCCCTTTTCCTGCTGTAGTGGGATCTCGAAGTTGGTATATTTAAATAGCGGGGAGGGGGCCCCTGCAAAAACATTGAGGAACATGGTTTTGTGTACTTTTGGATTTATTTCATAGTTTTGAATGTTCTACAACTTTGATCATATAGTCTCGACCATATGAAATTGGAAGTTTTGGGAATTTGAAATTCTAAGATGAATCCAATTCTGCACATTGTTGGGTGTTATCCTTACAACTGCTGACATAACTGAAAATGCCTTATGGTTATCCTTAGCTTGGGAGGCTATTTTTCCTCAACATTTTCACTTGACTTGTCCCTTGATTTGCTTGTTTAGACTAATGAGGGAATTTTTGCTCTGTTCTTTACATTCTGTCTTACTTCTAGGCAGTTTTTTCTTCCTTCTGTTCTACAGCCTATTTATACCAAGGGTTCACCAGGGTGGCTTGTTTTTGTGGTTTGTCCTAGACTTATTTTGGTTTGGTACTACTGTTTATATGCAGTTGTTTGTATGGTTGTACAGGGCTTCTCTGTACACCTCTGCATAGGCTTCTGTGTTTTCTGGGGTTGGGGAAGCTTGGAAACTAGCTATGCCATCACTTAATAGGAGGCAGTTTGCCTTTGAAAAGTACTTAAAGGTTTTGGGGTTAGGTGGGGGGGGGTCTAGTTTTATATTTATTTCAAGAAAGACTGTTGTGTGATCTGATCTAACCAGTAAGGGCATCACTCTTGGAAGGGTGCAAAGCTCTCCCATATTTGTACCCTTAGTGGGAGTGCAGACTAGCTGCTTCAAGGTATTAGCTTTGACAAAGTCTAGAAATCTTTGGGCCTGCATGCTAGTGGTTCTGAATGCTTCCCAGTTAATGGAGGGGTAGCTGAAATCAGCCATGAGTATGGTAATGGGCCAAATAGTGAGTGATTCTAGTAAATTCAGGTGTGATGTATGCGTTTTCTGGTTTATGGTGGGAGACTTGGACATGGAGTAGCTAAAGCATGTCATACTGTTTGACCAGTTTTGAGGTATGCTTATCCTTTATGTAGATAAATACACCTCCATCTTTTGCCCTTACATGTGCAGTGGGTGATCGGAACATGTGAAAGGCATTATAGCCATGCACTGCCAGGGTGCTTTCTATGGCTATGGACCATGTTTCAGTTACTGCACAGACATTAGCATTATCCAGGGAAGAAAGGAACTAAGAAAGTAAGCAAAAGAATAAATAAAAAAAAAATTGGGGAAAAAAAAAAAGAAAAAAATTGTCCATTAGATTAAATTGAGTAATACAGGTACAGGGTTTGATTCTCACTTTTGGGATGAGAAATTTGGCTAGGCTTAAATGGCCCACAAGGGTAGATCACCTAGTACTAACCTATGAACACACACACACACACACACACACACACACACACACACACACACACACACACACACACACATGCACAAACATGCACACACATGCAAATCTTTTGTTACTACACAAAACAAACCATGATGGGTATAAATCCAGTTCTCATGCTATTCATCAATGAAGGAAATGTCTGAGCTAAAATTAACTTCATTTTAATTAAACCACACATTTTACAAAAGCCCAGTAATAATTCTAAATATCCAATCCAATAACTAATTGTATACTATATTACATGCACCTATCCTATTTTATGATACTCTTCAGCTGCTTAAACACCAAAGGAACACTAGTCGCTAGCTCAGACATACAATATAATACGTTGGGCAGCACAATTTGTTATTCTGCAAATATGTAGTAATCATGATTATTTCAAGGTACTCTAATGGAGACCTCAAGAAGTCTAAGAAGAATACAGAGTACAGTGAAGCCTCATTTTTGATTGATTTTTCTCCTTAGTTCACCTAGGCAACAAAAAGACTTTCAGGAGTTAAACAACATGGGCTAAATACTTGGCTCCTCATCAGTGACCATATCTCTCAACTGTGCAGGTGTTTGCAGAATGTCAAGATTTTCACCTCATAAAATTTGGGTTTTCTGGGAAATCACTGAGGACTGAACTTATTAAATAATGACATATATTTATGTTGCAGACTTAGCCGGGGGTGCCTTCTGTGCGGAGTCTGCATGTCCTCCCTGTTGTCGTGTGGGTTTCCTCCGGGTGCTCCGGTTTCCTTCCACATCCCAAAGACATGCTGCAGGTGGATTGGACACTCTAAATTGGCCCTAGGTGTGAGTGTGTGCATGTGTGTGCCTTCTGTGGAAGGTTGGGTGCTGGGCTGGCAACTCAACACTGTAAAACTCCACTGCCGATCATGAGCGGACAGGTGATCCGCTGTGGCAACCCCTAACCGGGAAAAAGCTGAAAGAAGAAGAAGATGATTTATTTTGCAGGCAATTTCCTTCAGGAAAATCATACTAATACAAATCCTGTTATTCTAGCAACTTCCTAAGTTTAAACTTTATAAGAGCAATATTTAAAGCCTGTCCTTGTTTTCTGGCCCTTGACCCTATTATTTAGTCCTTGTCCTGATTTCTTGTGCTAAGAAGTTGAGAGTTAAGGCCCCTGATACTGCTTTCATGACAGGCAGAGTCATATGCTATTTTTTTCAATTTCAATGACCAAGAAGAGACTAGTAATATAAATTTGGAGGGTGTGGGTGGCTTGAACCACATTGGGGATGCAGTATAGCCTGTCCTACTCCCTGCAAAAAGCACTTAAATTTCAGTGAACCCGATCATAGAGGGTTAATCTTAATAGTTTGTACATGTATGTACAAGCATTTCATGACATCAGAATTAATCATTTCGCCCAGTGGTCACTTCAGTACTTTGTCCATGCACATGCAACCATTTCACTGACATCAAAATGAATAATTTCCCCCAGTGGTCACTACAGTAGTTTGTCCATGTGTGCACAAGCATCAAAATGAAATATTTCCCCCAAAGACCCCTTCAGTAGTCTGTTCAATTATGCACCAAAATGAAACATTTCCCCAATGAACCCTTCAGTAGTCTGTCCAAGTAAGCACAAGCAGCAAAATGAAACATTTCTCTCAATGACCCCTTCAATGGTCTCTCTCCCCACACACCGAATCTGCCCACAGTGAAACATTTTGATTGAGAAAACACTACATCCCTCAACTCGTTATAGGCTTCAATGATAAAGTCCAAGACACTGTCTTTCTTGCACCACCCCTTCTACCTTTGCAGACAATCATAGGTATTTTTGGGGTGGTACTGAAGGAAGGGGAGTTAAGCAAGTGTGGGAGGCATGTAGGAATGTCTTAAATGTTCATTTTGGATGTATATGTTGCCATTTCCCTTAAAGGGAAACAAATAAAAAAAAGTATTTGACTAAAAATATATATTTTTTTATTTTATGTTGACAAGTTGCACCCTGAACAAGACAGCGCCTGGGGCAATTGCAGCTTTTTCCCCACCATAGCTATGCTTCTGAGGGAAAGATGAGGTATGAAAAATTCTTAAACCTGGTGTTATAAAATAATCTAGAATAGTCCCGTTGTAGTGGTTCCCATGCTTGATAGACCTATGGCTTCAGGAAGCCTAACAGCAAAGCTAAACTAGATCATATTCCATTTCCTGAATGGATGACTTGATTAAGAAATTGGACAAAGCTAGCTTTTTATCCACTTTGAACTTAACCAAAGGCTATTAGAAAATCCCACTAGACCCAAACCCTAACAGTAGTCTGTCCAAGTACTTTTGAATCCAGATGGGGTCTTCCATTGTAGAGTGCTGCCTTTTGATCTTCATGGAGCACCCACAGCATTCTAGACCAAATCTTTAGACCCCATATCAACTATGTAGCAGCCCACCTTGAAAATGTTGTAATATGTTCTGTGTAATAGGAAAGCCACCTACCCAAAATACAAGCCATTTTAAATTTATTTTGTCAATCTGAAATGATGGATAGCAAAAGTTTGGTATGGCATAAGCCTATTATTTGGGTTATGTAATAGGCCAAGGGTTTGTAAAACCAAAGGCTAAAAATGATGAGATGGTGGAAATGTGTCTCATGTGAACCATTCAAAAGTAAGGTAAGCCTTTTTGGACCTAGCTATCTAATACTGAAAGTTTGTTCTAATGTTTTCAGTATTGTGTGTACACTTTGACTAACCTGATTAAAATAACTGTCCATTGCAGGTGAAATAGATAAATGCAAGAGAACACACCTGAAGGCAACTAAAGTATGCTCTGCTCAGAACTTATATTCAAAGTCTCTGACTTTTCAAAACAGTTCTTAGTACTCAAGGATTCCTAAGAAGTAAATACGGGGACAATCTTATCTCAGATTATAAATGGGGAGGAATATTCTATCTGCTATATTAGCATAAAGCTGAACAATGTTGAGAATCATTACTCGGCTATTGAAAGAGACTGTTTAGCTGTTAACTTTGACCGCAGCACCCCTAAATATTAGATACTAGTCAGGGATTTCTTGCTTACAACAGGTCATACCCCAATTCAGTGGCTGAACTGACTAAAGGATACCAACTTAACATTATTTTGGTGGATACTGACTCTACTGCTGTTCGATTTTAATATTTTACATTGTCTGAGCTGCAGCCACCTAAATGCATATTGGCTGTCCTGGGTATACAGCCCATCTACTGTGGCTTGAACCAATGCTTCTACTCTGGGAGAGAATCACATAACATATTGGTAGTTATTCCCTTTAAAATGCTAGCTCAGAAGCAGACATGCAGGTAAAAGTTAAAGATGGACAGCTGCAAACAGGCTTATTTAAGGCCCAGAGCCATGCTGTTATGGAGATTCATAATATTTATGCCTAAAAAGGAAGTTGGGGGGAGGTGCTACAAAGATGAACAGCACTAAAAGGAAAACAATCCAGAGGGAGCTCCTGAGAGTGAAAGAAGCTGACACCTTTTAAAGGAGATGTCATCTGCTTGTGAGAAACTGCAAGGATAGTGCTTCATGTTATCGCTGCCTGTGAGAAATTTCAAAGAGAAGGGACTTGAGGTTACTCTTGCTTGTGGGGAAGTATAAAGAGAAGCTAACTGGAGCCTATCTCTGTCTTGTAAGGTTTCTGTAAGTACTCTTCATTCTCTCTATTTATAGATAGACAGTTAGACAAATAGATAGTATCCTTCCAGTGGACGGATATAAAGGGATGTGATGTAAATTTTTATCTGATCCAAGAGGCATCTATTTTTCCTCCTCATCATCTCTTCTCATAACGTAAATCCTCCAGATGAGATATTAAACTGAGGTACCATTGCCTGAGGTGGTTTTAGCTTAGGTGGATGTAAAAGATCCCATAGCATCTATCAAAAAGATTAAGAGAAGCTCTCTGAGGCCCTGGACATATTTCCCATAGAAGTATAAATACCATCTCATGTCTCCTCTGAAAATAGGGCACTAGCCAAATGAGACAAAAGGCTAAGGCCTTCGATACAATACCCCACTCGGGTATCATTGAAAAACTCATCAGCTTAAATGTCAACCCATACATCACAAGATGGGTTGCAAACTGGCTGAGTGACAGAACCTACAGGGTCAGAGTTGCTGGCGCCATGTCAGACTCAAAGCCTGTCACAAGTGGTGTCCCACAGGGCTCAGTCCTGGGCCCACTCTTGTTTGGCATCTACTTTTCCGAAGTACAAGCAAACACAGGAGGGTTATGGCTGACAAAGTTTGCAGATGACTGCAAACTGGGCGCCATAGTAGAAAACACATCTGATACAGATATCCTTCAGAAGGGTCTCACAGAAACGGATAACTTGTGCCAGAGCCACGGCCTAAAGTTAAATGCCAAAAAATGCATAGTCATACCCTTCGGGAAAAACAAGGTTACCCCTAGCTACCAAATAGGTGGCAATCCACTGAGCACAGAAGAAGTTATCAGGGACCTGGGGACCCAGGTTGATAGTAGTCTGTCATTCGACACCCATGTAGCTAAAGTAGTTAGGAAGACCTTCTACATTGCCCACCTTATCATGAAGGGATTCTCATCTAGATCAAGGGAGGTCATAGTCTCCCTTTACTCATCACTCATCAGACCAATGATTGAGTACAATGCCCCATTCGGAATGTATCTGACCCGACACTTGCAGCAGCTGGAGAGGCCACAAAAGTTCCTCACCAAAAGGATAAAGGGTCTCAAAAGTCTGTCCTATGCTGCCCGACTGAAAGAACTCCAGCTCTATTCAGTCGCTTACCGCTTGCTCAGAGGTGACCTTTGCCTAACATACAAGGCCATGTCAAACCCAGATTTGATGAATATGCTTCACCTCAAAAATCTAGATCCATCAGAGCCACAAGGGCGGGAGACTTAAACCTTGACACGGCTATTAATAGGACGTGCTGGAGGGATAGATTCATCACCCAAAGACTCCCTATGCTGTGGAACAAAATCCCGGTACATGTGAGGCAGAGCACCTCGCTGGCCTTGTTCAAGAGAAATCTTGACCAATGGATGGGAGATCACAGATATACCCCAGGGATAACCTCAGTGTCACTGCTCGACAGAGGCACAGCAAAATAATGGGTATAGTTCCCCATACTAAAGGGGTGGCGTAAGCCACAAAACGATGGGCTAGGCTTGTAAATGCACTCGGGCAGATAGCCTAGTATGAACCTATGAACCTATGAACCTAAAACACATTCCTCAGCACTCTACATATGTTACCAAACATTTATCAACATTCTTTCCCTGAGATTTTACATGAAGAGCAGTTACTCCTTATATGGGGCATGGCCGGTGTTAGTATTTTGAGGGCCCCAAGCAAGTGTCAAGATGGGCTCCCCCAAGCACTTTCAGTCTAACTATTGCCCTGTTACTGCCACTCTCTAAGCAACTTTTTAGTTTGTGCTGCAAAATTTTAGCAGTAGTACACACAGAATGACCTGTAGCTTCAATGCTCTTACATTATGACAGGCCTATGTACCACACTGTGTTGGTCTCACAAAGGGGCATTCACAGTCACTGGCATCGGGTAATGAAACCGAATAAAGGTGGAGGCCTTGTTATCTTTGATGCCTGTGACTATAATAGGAGAATGTTAACTGTCCTGGACTCACCAGCATATGAACTCTCATCTTTGAATGAGATGGCGGGGGCACATAAAAAGATTAGTGGCTATTTTAGGGATCTGTTTATCGACGGTCTCATAGACCTTGACACCTTTAATTTCATTAACATTTCCTCTCCCAAGGTACCTGTTATGTTTGGTGTCCCAAAAATACATAAAAATCTAGGGGACCCACCTTTTCGTGCCTTGGTTGATGGTAGATGTTCCATCACTCACCCTTCATCTAGAGTTATCCATGGTATCCTTACAAAATATCTTAAGGATATTCCTGAAATTTGTAAGGATTCTTGGTCCTTTTTGCAATCCATCAACAATATTGTTTTTGACCCTTTATACAACTTCCTAACAATCGACGTAGTTGATTTATATACGTCTATTCCGCATTTAGAAGCGGTGGAATGGGTCGAACTTATGTTGTTGCAATTAGGGGCATCCAATGAAGAAATATCCACTGTAACTCAACTATTGGACATCACGCTCTCTTCGAACTTTTTCCTATTTGACAACCAATTCTACCTGCAAAAACAGGGGATAGCCATGGGGTCTCCCTGTGGGGGTAGTGTGGCCAATATGGTAGTTGCGTATTGGGAGAAAGAGTTCTTTAGAGCCAACCCTAACTTTAAGGAGAGGGTGAAGTTGTACACACGGTTCTTGGACGACGTCTTCATCCTCTTTGAAGGTTCTGAGAATGAAGCCTCTGAGTTGGTACAGTCGATGAACGCATCTTCCACATTTTTGAAATTTACTGCACACTTCTCTCCATTTGAAATTGATTATCTAGATGTCAAATTGATGAAAGATTTATGTAACAATTGTTACTTATCTTGTATTTATAGGAAGGATACTTACTGCAACAGCTTTCTACATTACTCTAGTAATCACCCCCCAAAACAGAAAAGATCTATTGTTAAGGGTCAAATGGTTAGAGCGGTGCGGATGTGTAGTACACAGGAGACATTTGAAACTGAATGTAGTTTCTTAAAAGACCTTTTTTCTAACAGGGATTACCCGCTTCCTATGATCAATGAAATCATTGATGAGGTTGTTACGAAAAGAACCTCTGGTTTTTATAAACCTCTATTAAATTCTAATGTTCATAGGTTGTCCATTCCTGAGCAATTACATGACCCAGGGACTGAAAATGTTTCTACTGCGGAAATTAATATTAATATGATTACCCAACCTAATTCCGACTTTAATACCAGCTTTGTGTTAACTTTCTTCAAAGAAGTGGGCTCTATATGGGCAATTGTAAAAAAGAACTGGCACTTTATACATAATTGTGCTTTTCTATTTCAGAAGTTAGGCCCATCTCCTTCGATTGTTTACAGAAGGGGTAAGAACTTGAAGGAATTACTTCAAAGACCTGTTTGCCCTTTATATACTTCAAGACAAGTGGGTAGTGCTCCTTGCGGCTTTTGCAATAGATGTAAACACATTAAGGTTGGCAGTTCTTTTACGATCAGGAATATGAAATACAACATACACACTAGAATTAATTGCAACACAAAATCCGTTGTATATGTTGCTTTTTGTGTGTGCTGTCCCTGTTTTTACATAGGGAAAACTGACCGTAAACTTAGTGATCGAATCTACCAACATTTGTATGCAATAAAAAATAAAAAACTTGATAATGCTTTATCTAAGCATATAATCAATAATGATGGCCACAGTTTTGAGTTCATGGGGATTGAACATGTCTCTATGGGGCCTAGAGGTGGACCCCAGGCACTATTCTTGGAGACGAGGGAATTAGAGTGGCAAATTGGGGTTGATGCCTACTCTTACCCTGGTCTTAATGAATCATGCAATATTTCCTCTCTACTCAGATACAAAAGTTATCAAAGATAAGTTAATGTTTATGTTTTTAAGGATTTGGATACATGTAATTATTGAACTTATTTTTTAGGTATGTTTGGTTTCCTTACAGTACCTATTTTATATGTTATTTTAATCTAATATACACAGTAATTGACTGTTCTAGGATATATACATATTTTTAATACAACAGAATTTCAAAAGGAAAAAACTGCTTTTCCCTTGTTTTATTGCTGATTGACATACTGTTTTTTTGAGGAAATGACATCATGATTTGCTGATTTAAAACAGCCTTATTTCCTATTGTTACTGTTTCTGATGAAGCTTTCTGCAGTGCAGTGGCGAAAACGTTCTGTATTCAATAAAAGCGTTAAAACTTCTTCTTTGGATTCTTTGGCATGGAGGTTTTATCTTAGTTTGTGGTCCTATTACTCGTGTTTTCTACCATAATAAATATTTAGGAAATAATTCAATGAAGCTGATGCCCCCAGAAGCTGTAGTGGTTATAGATTCTCTGGGATGCAGTTCATTGCTTTTTCCCAACATTTTAGTCCAACAGTGGTCTAAACAAAACTCATGAGTAAGAAAAGGATTTCAGTCTTACTGTTTTCTTTCAAGGATGACCTAAGTTGTGCCCAAGGCTTAACACTCAAAACTGACAAAATAAGAGCTCACAATAAACTAACAAGACAATTGCTGTGAGGCTACACAGGTCCTATCTTGGAATGCAGCTTGCCTCTTTAACATCTCCCAGAAAAGACAGTCAATGTGTATGGATCCCTCTGATGTTAGAGTGAGACACCAAGAAGATCTCAGTGTCCAAATGTCCTATGTTATATGGTATGCCTTACTTTTGAAATGCAATTACTTGTTAGCTCCCTTTTTAATGATACTCAGAAAAATAATGTGTGTGTCCTGGCATTATTGGGTGTAAGCACAGATAAAAATCTGTGATATTTTTTGCATACTCATACATATATATAGATAGACAGATAGACACACACACACACACACACACACACACACACACACACACACACACACACACACACACACACACACACACACACACACACACGCATAACACATAGCAATACTAGTTTTGTACTTATTTCAGCAAATAGGAATACACTGACCAACACTAGTACTGCCACACCAGATCAGTGACTGCTGTTTAGCCGTCACAAAAGAGTAGCAGGGATTAGTCACTTTTATTTACTTCATTGAGGTGCAATGCATACCTGTCACTGTCGCTGATTTCAGAGATCCTCCCTAATTTTGCCTCATAATTTTGCTCTGTCCTTCTTAAAAGGTTGATTTAATGGTAAATCATTCAGGATTACAGACAGCCAATAAATTCAGACATGAGAGTTTTATACTTCTTATTGTCCAAAAATGCATGTTGATGCAAAACATGTTATTCTATTAACTTTTTAAGTGAATTGGAATAGTACTTAAAACATGTTGCTGATTTTGAGCCTTTAGTCTGCTATTATTTTTGTCACTGCGCAGAATTCATCAGCAACGGACTTGAACACTATAGTATCTTGTGTTCTGCCAGTATTTATAAAAATCCCTGAAAGAAAGAAAAACATCCTTGAACATCACAAGCATCAGCTCTTCTTAAAAAACAAGGTTTGCACTGAGATCAGTCACTCTGGGCTGCTGATTTCTCTAGTTCATACCTTTCTCATGCTCATTATCAGCTTTATCTTAAAAGGGTCCTATCACAGCCCTATTGAGGTAAAAGAACATAGCCAGGAAATAGGTACATTCTTATCCTCATTTTCTACAACCAGCAGCAGCTTTTGTGGGACCCCCAAACAGTTAAGGATGATTAAGGGGGGGGGGGTCATGCAGCTAAGGGTACTACAGGTACCTGAAGCTGGATATGTTGTTAATTTTATTGGAGAGAATGTCCACTAGCAGGGTTTAACTAAGTTAGTGGCATTAAGTCAGTGGTAAAATATTGAATGGAATTGTGAAGCCTGTTACTTGTTAAAGCACTGTTACTATAACCAGAATATCTTCAAATTTTAAAGAAGATATACATAACATTTATTATTACCCACCTGGTTTAATAAGTGTACAGGATTGCTATACTAGCTTTTGTTGATTTGACTGACATGTTATAAAAATATCAATTTAAGATAACTTGCTGTTGTTGGGGGCCCCCAGGAACAGGGGGCCCTCAGCAACTGCAGGGTTCGCTGGTGCCGAAAGCCGGCTATGTGATGGAGGGTAATTCAGAGATGCACACTGACAGTGATCACAGAAAGGTGAGAAATACCGAAGCTTGTATATTATGTAAATGGAAGGATAATTACATGCAAATTAGCAACAATATTAAAATGAAGACAATGGCAAATGCAAATTAGGGTAAATGATATGGCGGAGTGGTTCAGAAATGTGTATATTTTGTACAGTGACACATCACCAACAAGGATGTTGACTGCAGGAAAATGTTGCAGTTATGGGAGACAGACCTTGAAAACATATATGTGGTAGCCACCACATTAGTCAATATTTATTTGCAAGATGCTGTTGTCTGTACTGATTTTCAGTGAGGTACATGTAGTTGCCCATTTAA
The DNA here is from genome assembly GCF_019279795.1 of Protopterus annectens. Classification (NCBI taxonomy): domain Eukaryota; kingdom Metazoa; phylum Chordata; order Ceratodontiformes; family Protopteridae; genus Protopterus; species Protopterus annectens. The sequence continues at coordinate 1,579,546,517 of NC_056737.1, read as the reverse complement.
CATACCATTCCCTCCAGAACACAGAAAAATGTGTACCACTAGAGTTTTGATAGAGGCACCATACAGGAGCTGATCAAGATGCATCACCTTGTTCTGTAGGCCCATGGGATGTATCGAGGAACCTGTTCCTGTAGACACTAAGGTATGTGTAGCTTTGAGAATATTAGCTGCAAAGACTTTTCAGCAGCAGACAGGGGAAGTGATATATCCCAGGCATCTGCTTCAAGAATGCCATACTATGTGGGGTTTGCATACATGGTTTCTACATATCATACAGGAGACAGAGAGAGAGAGGGAGGGAGGGAGGAGAGAGAGAGAGAGAGAGAGAGAGAGAAGCAACACCATGCTGGTATTTCCTGCATTTCTAGGTAATGGGAGTCATTGACTGCACCTACATTGCAATAGAGGCGCCAAATGAGGAGCAGGGACAATGGTATATCAAACTGCCAAGTGGCCTGTAATGCACATGGTATAATATACAATGTGTCACCAGGCCATGCAGGCAGTGCCCACATCTGGCACATGTGAGACTTTTATCAACAGTTTGTGCAGTTTGGTATTACTGAATGTCATCTTATTGGCAATGTCAGATATGCGCTGGAGCCATGGCTAATGACACTAATAAGAAACTCAGAGACTATGGCAGAGAATGCATACAATAATGCCATGACATAGACCAGAGTCCATGTTAAATGCATTTGATTTTACATGACAGGCTTCCACTGCCTGTATGTCTCTGGTGATGCACTGCAGTATGACCTTGGAATATGAAGTAAAATCTTTGCAGTGTGTACAGTGTTACATAACATGTTAATATGCAAACAAGTACAGCAGGGTAGCAGCATTCAGTGGAAGGAAGTCCCCAGATCAGCAGTGGAGTAGGAGGAGGAGCAAGCTACAAGGGAAGACTATGCCAGATGTAGGTAGGCACAGTACACTGTAGCCCTGGCTAAGAGGTTAGTGTCTGTTCATAACTATCAGCTAGACTAAGCAGTACATATATCAGCAAAAATTATGCATGCAAATCTATATACATGATGTGCTATACCATGCATAGGCTGGCCAGAGCATGCATTAGGCATAGGCTACCCAAATAACATAGTACTGAGGGTAGGGCACAGTTGTCATTGTCTGCACAGGTGGGGATGGTGACAACAATGCCTAATGTGCACATGGGATTGGGGGTGAGAATTAACATTGTGTGTGTGTGTGTGTGTGTGTGTGTGTGTGTGTGTGTGTGTGTGTGTGTGTGTATGTACGCATGTGTGAGTCAGGAATTGACAGTTGTTTGCAGGAAGCTAGGAAGAATGGCCATGGCGGGGGTGATGTTGGTAGTGGATGGTGCTTAAGTCTGTGTGCAGGGACACATCTCCAATACACACACACACACACACACACACACACACACACACACACACACACACACGCACACACACGCACACACACGCACACACACACACACACACACACACCAGACTGCTTCATGAGCATGAACAGTGGGTTGTGTCATAGGTGTTTTTTGCATGAACACCCCTTTTGCCTGTTAATCCAGGTTGCCCTACAGTGCACTCAGTACTGTGTTGTGGTGTTGAGGTAGTGGCTTTGTGGGTCTGACACCATGCCCTCCCTCTCCCACAGTGGACCAGAGACAAAAGTAGGCTGGACACAGGATGTGTAGTGGTTGTGATGGGCACCTGTTGTGTACAAATTCCCTATGCCACATGTCGATAATGTTGCACATGTGGCTCAAGCACACCCAGAGGTATTCATGTAGACCACATATTACACCAACCAACTCAGCTATTGCTGTATTGATCTCCACCTGTCCCAGTATTATGCTGTGCACATACGTTGAGTGTTAGCCATGGAAACACTCTCCCTGGGGGGTCAGTACTTATGATGTCTTCTGTTACCTGCACATCAGCCCCTGATATCATAATCCTGCTTAACGGACCTGGCTGTAACCAAGGTGGCTGTGCCACTGGAGATGAGGCCACTCACTGGGAGGATGTGCTTGCATTCTCCTGTCCTCAGGTGGCATCATGGCTGTGAGAATGGGGGTCCATGGATGGGGTTGGGAATGTGGCTCTCATATTGCCCAAGTCTATTATTGACATTGTGACCACTGGCTGTGCTTGTTTTTGGCTGCCATCACCATTGGAGCTAGACAGTTCAGGCAGCCTTATATCGATGGTGCAGGACCCAGATAATACAGCACCTGTTAAAACACCAAAATATTACCCAGTCTATAGATTATCCCTTCACCAAATCCCACAGCCCAGTGAAACTGCTGCTGTATAACAGAGTGCTATAGAAAACAAATGATTAATATACCTTGCAGAGAAAGCCTTTGGACCAGCAGTTCCAATGTTCCCATGAAACAAAGAAGCCACACTCCTAAATTCTATGACCCTGAAGTAGGCGATTTAAGCAGCTACTATAATATGCTACATGGGCTACAGCAAGAGGTTCTCTGGTTTGATTTTCAGTTGGGATGTCTTCTGTGTATAGTCTGCATGTCCTCCCTGCATTCATGTGGGTTTCCTCTGGGTGCTCCTGCTTCCTCCCACATTCCAAAGACATGCATCTGGAACGTTTCTCCCTGGGCCTCCACTGAAAATGAGCTCTGTCCTAGTTGGACTTTCCCAGTATTCAAATATTAAATAAAATAAAATAAATAAAATAATAAATGTTCAAACAGACCCGCCTGAGACTTCCCTGATAGATATCTGTGGATCCATGTCAAACTCATCACTGATGTCTAGCACTCCACAGTGGATTGCAGAACTTTACATACTTACACAGATGCACATAACTTCTCTATGTCGGTCATAGGTGATTCTGTTGGTCCTCCCCATGTGGTCTTCCTCTCCTGTGCCAGACGGGCGACCTTAGCACATGCTGCAGCTACCATGTCCTTGAACCATTTTGGACCTGTACATAGGTCAGATTTTTGCCACCCAAAGCATTGTTATCATTTATAATATTCCAACAAACACAATTATGAAATATCCAGTCAGATCTGTCATGATGGGGCATCCACCAACCATGCTCACTAAGAGCCTTCAGAAAGATATAATTCCCTACCCTGGGAAACTTGTTTTTATGGTGTTTCTCACCTCTAGGCATGACAGTTTGGAATATCAAAGAAATATAAATGTAAGCTTTTGGGAAATCACACATGATATAGCACTACACAGCTAAACCTGCAACTAGCAGTGCTGGCAATACCCCTGTTCTGTTGCAGCATTGATGGGTACTACTTAATTTTATGTCTGTCATCCATAAGGTGGTGTTATTTGTAGTGTTTCTCTGGATGCTGCAGTGACATGGGGCAGGGGTATCAAAGTACCTGGGAAAGGAAAGTGAGTGCACAATGGCTGTATGTGGGTCATGTAATGTTATCTCTATCTTCTTTATGTGCATATGCCACATAGACAGACTTACTGCCTCCATATAAACATTGGAATATTAATACTGCTGCATGACACATCATGTTACTTCCACTGACCACAGGAGCCACAAACCCATCATGGGATGTGATTGAGATTAACTGCCCTCCATGCAGTGGTGCCCACTACTTGAATTAAGTACAGTGTACCTGAGGCCACTGCATGGATACCCAGTATACAACATATGTGTACACCTGATAAGTAGGCATTAATCTACAACAGGACATTCTACAAGATGTGAATACAATGATTTTCTACTGCCTGTGGATATCCCGCTACATGGGTATGTATGTAGTTCATTCCCCCAACACAACAGATGTAGCTCAGGCCAGTTGTACAACATCCAGATGCAGAGGCAGGAAAGGAATGACCTAAAGCGGAAGAAAGGCAATGGCTTTAACATTCTATACATGGATTTCTGGTGCAGGTAAAACATTTTTTCTTTTGCCAAACCCATTGGATCTGAAGGATACAAACTTAACTCTGTAGTAGTAGTTATGTGATCCACTCCCAACTTTGTACTACTACTACTACTATAAAGGCTTTACCTACCTTTGCAGGCCATACAATGTGGTAAATGTAAAAGGTATATGCATACAACAGTCAAAAAGTATGCTATATACCTGACAGAGGTAACACTTTATTAACGGAAGCCACAGCATTTCTGCAACAGCTGTTAATTTACTTATCAGCAAGCAGAATACCTCCAAACAAATCCATATGAGTATTGGTTGTAATATGTTTTCCTTGGCCTAGCTTACAGTATGTCACAAGTCCACAAAATTCAGATTTGTGTCTTACTACAGTGATCACATCTCGTCAACTCTGCCTACCAAGGCAGGACACCCTAACCTTGTATACAGGTCCCTACACAGTTATAGCACTGACTATTAATTATCCCCCGAGGAATGGGACAGGCATTTGCCAAGTTTAATGGTAGGACCTCACACCCCACAACATCTAGTAATTCTGTAAAAAGTGACACTGATCACAAAGCCAAGTACATGGTAACATTACACTACATGTTGTACAGGGAGAAAGCCCATGCACCTCTACTCCAATATCTCCACACCCAGAGGAACACCTTCTGGATGATAGCAGAAATAAATTCAGATGTGACAGTGTCCACACTGACACCTTTACAAAGGGGTGTCAGGAAGAGACATATGTCAAAGATACCCCAAAAAACATGTAAAGCATTAGCTGCCCAGCAACAAATGTTTAGTGACAGTATTAAGGCTCAGCATACTGCCACAGAGAATCGGCTTGAAATGGTCAGAGTCCTCAAGGATGTATGTGCAAATTTTCAGCACTAGATGGAAATGACAGATAGTAGGGATAATGCCACGATCACAGTATGGTGGCCCACCAGTCATCCATGGATTAATCCATTTGTACACTCGTAAGGACTTACCAGACTCAAATAGGCATCAATGCTGGACTGGGAAAAGGATGAGCTACTTTCTGGACAGGTGCAGCATATGATATGACACTATAAAAGCTTCTTAAGAAGGTAGTGGAAATAGTGTGTGGGGGGTACCAAACATAGATTTCATGCAGGCCACATCACCATTCATCTGCACATAGCAGGACCTCTCATTTCAGGTCCTACAATACAGTGAGATCAATGTCTATGGGATCACCTGCATCAAATAGGTCATGACATCGCAGAAAGTCACCACTTAACTGACATTACAGCCCTCCTCAAGATCACATATACCTACCTACCCTATCATCGTTTATGATACATTTGATCATGACCTACTGTGATTTAAGCTAGACATTTCAGGTACTTGCAATTTGACTTTTAACATAGAGGTATCAGTATTTAATTTTAAAGACAATTACAAAAAAAGAAAAAAGGCAGAATATATGATTGGAGAATGTAACACTTTATTAAGATAATTTACAGCTCTGTGCATTTCTTTTCGGTAGTGGTACTGCTGATTATTAAAGGAAATATTTAGAAAGAAAGCTGTGCATCATAACATTCAGACTGTACAGATTTTCACCATTAGTGGTCTAGACATTATCAATGTTACAACTGACAGTAGCTGAGAACATAAAACAAGCACTATACACTTCTAAGAGAAACACTCATTAGAAATTAAAAAAACTTTACATTATTATCCCGCCACATAAGTTGTAACTGTTGCCATTTTATCCTCGGCACTGCACAAATGATGACGTCTCTGGGGACACAACTTATTATGTATGACAAAATGAAATAATCTGATGTGCAGTAATTTAACAGAGAGCAAGAATACATTTCAAGCATATAATACTTAAAACTGAGTAAACACCACATATCTGCCCTAGGGCATTTATAAGCCTAGCCAGAGTGTGTTTGGCTTTCACCACCCATTTTAAATTAATTTTGTTATGCCCTTTTTCGAGGTTAGTATACTGTGCCTCTGTCTAACAGTGACACAGAAGTGATACCCGGGGTAAACCTACGAGCTCCCATCCACTCATCAAGATTTCTCTTGAAGAGAGTCAATGAGGGACTCTGCCTAACCTGGACTGGGATTTTATTCCAGAGTGAAGGGAGCCTCTGGGTTATGAATCTGTCCCTCCAGCATGTCCTATTTATTTCAGTGCTGAGGTCAAAGTCTCTCGAGCGCGTAGCTCGATGGGATTTGGGTTTTCTGAGGTGCAGCATGTCCATTAATTCCGGGTTGGACATGGCTTTATACGTCAGGCACAGATCGCCTCTGAGCAGGTGGTATGCCACTGAGTAGAGCTGGAGTTTCTTTAACCGGGCAGCATATGGCATCTGTTTGAGCCCTTTGATCATCTTGGTGAGGTACTTTTGGGGTCTTTCCAGTTGCTGCAGGTGTCTGGTAAGGTACATTCCAAAAGGGGCATTGTACTCAATTATGGGCCTGATGAGGGATGAGTAAAGAGGCACGATGACCTCCCCTGATCTAGATGTGAATCCCTTCATGATTAGGTGGGCTATATAAAATGTTTTTCTAACCACTTTGGCCACGTGGTTGTCAAATGAGAGATTGCTATCAACTTGGGTCCCCAGGTCCCTAATTACTTCTTCTGTACTTAATGGATTACCACCTATGTGGTAATTTGTGGGCACTTTGTTTTTGCCAAAGGGGATGACTATACACTTTTTGGCGTTTAGCTTGAGGCCATGGCTCTGGCACCAGTTGTCTGTTTCTATAAGACCCTTTTGGAGGATGCTTGTATCGGCTGGAGAGTCAATTATGGTGCCCAGTTTGCAGTCATCTGCGAACTTGGTCAGCCACAGTCCTTCTGTGTTGGCCTGTACCTCCGAGAAATATATACCGAACAAGAGAGGTCCCAGGACTGAGCCTTGTGGGATGCCACTTGTAACTGGTTTGGAGTCTGACATGGCTCTAGCAATTCTAACCCTGTGTGTTCTATCCTTGAGCCAGTTTGCAACCCATCAAGTGACATAGGGGTTTATATTTAAGCTGGTGAGCTTATCTATAATGCCCGAGTGGGGTATTGTATCAAAGGCTTTTGCGAGGTCCAGGTAGGCTGTGTGGTCCTCCTTCCCCTTGTCAGTGGCCTTGGTGACTGTTTCAAAGAAATCGACCAGGTTTAAGAGGCAGGATCTGCCCTTAACAAAGCCGAACTGGGTAGGATCCAGTGTCTGTAGGTTCCCAATATCTTTATTTATGAGGTCCATGATGATCCTTTCCATAGTTTTGCAGACCAAGCTAGTAAGGCTTATTGGGCGATAGTTTCCAGGATCTGTTGAGGCACCACCTTTGTGGAGAGGGACCACTGTTGCTGTACACCACTCTTTGGGTACATATCCTGTAGTAAGGCTGAGATTGAACAGTAGTTTTATGTTTGGGTTTAGCTCTTCTTGGAGTTCATGTAGGACGCAGCCCGGGACACCGTCTGGTCCCATTGATGCTGTGTTTTTTGCTTTGGAGAGGGCGGTTCTTACCTGAGCATCTGAGATGTCAGGGGGGCAGCACTCTGCTGGGATAGATATTTGCCCTTTTGGTGGGGAGGGGGGGAGAAGTTTGCGCTGAACCTGTCAGCTAGGATGTTGGCAATGTCTGTGGGTTCTATGTATTTTTTGTCATTTTGGACTAATCCTGAGCATATCTGGGAATTCCCACCCAGGTTCCTAACATAACTAAAGAAAGCCTTGTGATTATCCTTAGTGTCCTGTGCAATTTTTCTCTCGAAGCTGGCCTTAGACGATTTTATGAGTGCCCATAGTTTTTTGCTAATACTGATCAGAGATGCCTTCCCTTTTTGGGATTTTGCTCTATCATGTAGTAGCTTCCTCCTTCTATTGTATAGTTTGTGTATGGCTGGGGTCCACCAGACAGGACGTCTGCCTTTGGAGGATTGGGTCTTGGTTTTATTTGGGATTGCATGATCCATGCATTCCTGAAGGTGTTCATAGAATGCATTTATAAAGGATTCTGCAGTCTGGGCCGTATTTTCCACAGGTTCAGGGGCTTTGAAGGATTCCACCTCGGTTTTGAGGAGTGTGAAATTTGCTTTGGAGAAGATTTTCACTGTGGTTTTCTGGGCAGGGGGTGGGGTCGGGATGTGAATATCCAGTGAGATTAGTTTATGGTCTGATCTTACCAGTGAGGGATACACTTCTGGTCTGGAGCATAGAGTCCCCATGTTGGTGATGATCAGGTCCAGTAAGTTGTTCCATAGCATTTGAGTTTATAAATTCTAGGAACCTTTGGGCTAGGGTGTTGGAGCTAGAGTAATGCTCCCAGTCTATGTTTGGGTAGTTGAAGTCACCCAATATAATGGTGTTTGGAGAGACCTTCATATTTTCCAGTGTTCTCAGGAAGGCCGAGTGGGGTTCCTGGGTTTGGGAGGGTGGTCTGTAGCAGGCTATAAACTGGAAGGCAGTTTTACCCACTGTTAGTTGCACATGGATAGTCTCTGATGCTTCGTGCTGTGCCACCAACCTGAAGGTGTGGGTATCTTTGACGAATATTGATACCCCCCCTCCTTTTGTGGTTCGGTCCAAGTTTTGGGGCCGAAAAGCTACAAAAAAATGTCATACATTTTGCATTCAAGTGCAAGGTATAAACTCATGTGAAATAATATAATGTTCCACTTTGAGAGATTCAAAACGCATATACTCAAGTACACCACTTAAGCAGAATTTCTTGAGCAAAATATTTAAAAAAAATAAACTGTATACCACCTAAGCAGAATTTCTTGAGCAAAATATTTAAAAAAATGCAACTGTACACCATCTAAGCAGAAATTCTTGAGCAAAATATTTTTAAAAATTAACTATTTCTTAAATAATGCCTTATGCCATCACTGAACAGGTATCAATGGGCACTCAGGCCTGACCTTTATAAGCAATAATATGACTGTCTGTTCTGAAAAAAAAACTTAAACATAACAAGGAATGTCTGATGAATAGTGACAGCAGACCACAAATCAGACAGCATAGCCCACAGATATCACTGCAGGCATCAGTTATGCTCTATGTGCCTTTTTACAAGAAAGGATGTACTAACCCGAATGCCGTTATCAATGATTCTGGACTGGACACTACCTCTTTACCTGCACAGCTGTATGCCATGCATCAGCCCGCAGCATGGAGGCCCTTACTACTACTGCTGCTGACTGTTCATCATTAGTCATTACTGGACTGGAACTGGAACTGCACTGACAGCATGGATCACTTTGCTACCAGACTGGTACATGATAATGTTATGCAGAATGCAACACCAGACTGGTAAACATCCTGCATGCAGTAGCTGGGATATACTGAGTGACACCCCAAGACCCATCCAGTCACCTAAATTGACTCTTTAACATGCCATAGATCCTCTCAGTGACAATACAGGTCTGGGAAAGAACTGTATTGAAATTATCTTCAGCAGCTCCACTTTAATTTTTAAGTGATGTCATGAGCCATGGCTCCAGAGGATATCCAACATCGCCTGAAAGAAATGAGAGGGAGAGAGAGAGAGAGAGAGAGAGAGATAGAGAGAGAAGGGAGGGCAATATACAAAACAATACAAGAAATTAATTTTACCATGAATAACTAATTAAATAAAAAAATACTTTTTCACTTACCAACAAGATCACCACTGGCCATCCAACCATGCAGGAAGAGGCAATAGAGTGAACTAGTGTGCCAGATAGGGCAGTCATGCACTGCCAGGATGCTGAGCATAAATGTTGGTCAACCCCCCCCCCCCCCATGCATCATACACTACCTAACTATTGATAGGATGGTTCCCCCTCCATGGACCATATGGCTCCCTAATTGCAACATGTGTGCAATCTGTTGCACCATACACATTAGGAAAAAGTGCCACCCCATAAAAGGCTTGAATAGCCCAGGATCAGTCCTGATTGGTCCTGAGGTGACACCAGGAGATAGATGCACTGATCCACACATGCCAAGGGTACATTCAGGAACTGCTGTAGTATCCTCAAGGCAGAAGCTTGTGAGATATCCAGTGTGCCCTCAACTTGTCCCTGGAACATCCCTGTGACAAGTATAGTGCTTTACGGGTCTATATTAGAGCATCAAAGTTTCAAAATTTCGAATGTTCTAATATTGAACCCTATTCAGCAAAAGCTGAAAACATCGAACATACAGAACAGTGAATTTTTTCCTAGGGAAAAAAAATTTGCTGTTCCAAAACACATACACACAACACAAGCACACCAAACAAACAGCAATCCACACACATACACCTAAAATCTTACACCTAACCCTACACTAAACTATACACATACCACTAACTGTCCACTTACCTTTACTCAAACCCTAACCCTAAGGTCCGTCACTATAGTGCACTCACCTCACCCGTGCCATAACCCTAACAAACCTACCCTGCCCTAACCCTCACATCCACACAATCTCACACTTACCTTACCCGCGCCCTAACCCTAACTCACCTAACCCACCCTAACCCTCATGTCCACACAATCGCACACATACCTAACCCGCGCCCTAACCCTAACTCACCTAACCTGCCTTAACCCTCATGTCCACACAATTGCACACATACCTAACCCGCACCCTAACCCTAACTACCCTAACTCGCACTCAATCGCACACTTACCTGAACCTGACCCGTAACTTTCCACCACAGCGCTGAAAATACCGAAGCAACAGAAACGGACAATCGAATTCTTTCCCTAGGGAAAGAATTCGGTTTTCTGTTGCTTCGATATTTTCAGCTTTCGCTGAATAGGGTTCGATATTAGAACATTCGAAGTTTTGAAACTTCGATGTTCTAATATAGACCCGTGCTATACATACCTTAGTGTCCACAGGGATAGGAAGGCCATGCATACCCCTGCCTATGCCCACTACGAGGCTATACATACTCACTAAAGCCCTTACAATATCCCTGTCCACTTTAAACCTGTCAAGGATCTCTTATCAAGATTATAACAAGTAATTCTCTTCCTGTATCCTTGCATTCTTGACCAGTGAGCACTATTGGGCTCAAACGGTTTTGGCTCGGCCAAGATAAGCAGATCATACTAGGAAATGGCAAAGCTAGCAGCAAGGAAAAACATCTTCACAGATTGCAAAGTAGATAGAAAAAAGTGTGATTCTACCTTTTATAACACATCAGCAGATGGAGTGGGAATGCATCAGATTATGACTATGAATTGCAAACAGGAGAGAGAAGACATTATAAGCATATGTGGATTTACATAATTCTTCATTTATATCTCATTATAACTTACCCTTATTTGTGGCCATTGCATTTTGGCATAAATGGCCTCTATGAATCGTGCCTTTGCTGTGGAAATGAATGAACATTCCAGATAGCTTTTACACATTTTTCTAATAACAATGGATGCCACCCTTTAAATGTATATCTGATTTATCTGTTAATAGGTTTCACACGTTTAACATCAAGAAAATTCTAGACATTACTTTGCTAAGAAATGTGTTGCTCCTGATAATAATACATTAAATTATTTAGTAACTTACTCAATGAAAAAAATCCACTAACTTGCCTGGTAAAACCAATTTTGTGAAGTATGCTTGTTTAATCTTTATGATAACACTTGTATTGTATAAGAGACCAGTTGGCATACTGGTTAAGGTCTTTGTCTCCAAGGTACAAGGTTCAATCCTGACCTCTGACCAGTGCCTGTTTGGAGTCTGCAAGTTCTCTCCGTGTCTCCCTGGGGTTTCTCCCATGTCTGAAAAATATACTGGAGTGTTTCCATCTCAAACTCACCAATGAATGCAGCTGTGGGCAGCAGCACAGACTCTAAGTGGTGCCCTATAGGGGGAAAAGTTGTACAGACCAACTGGTTTGGGCATCTGATATGGTACACTGTATCCTCAAGATAGGAGAACATGGATCACAGACTGTGTGCCCTAGCAGGGCTAGCCATTTGATGGTGTAAAATATGGCTCTAGGTGATTTGGTCATGTTGACAAATGTCGCCAAAATGGGCATAGGTATTTACCGGTGATAAGTGGGTTGACGATCTGGCCTATGCCGGGGGTGCTTGAAAAAGGTTGGAGGGGTATATGTGCCCCTATTGGCCAGTGTGTGCCTACCACTGAGTCAATAAGTTACTGGCTGGCTGATAGCTCATTGCTTAGCCTGAGGTACCTGGGATAGCTCTGTTCAGCGAAAGCTGGATGTAAACCAACCTGCCAAGCATGAACTGAGAATTGCTATGTTTAACGTAGGTTTACTGACAGGATGCAGCTTGGAAGTGGATGATACAGAGGAGGCTAGATATCCTATGTATCCAAGAGACGAGATGGAAGGGCAGTGTGGCAAAGCCACTTGGCTTGGGATCTTGACTCCACTACTCAGGAGGGGGACAGGCTAGAAATGGTGTAGGAGTAGTTGTGGTAAGAGAGAGGCTTCAGAAGGCTGTGAGGGATGTCATCAGTGATTAGTGACAGACTCATGGCAATCAGAGTCCAGTGTAATGATAGTTCATTCATAATCTCAGCCTGTGCCCCACGGCAGGGTTGTGAGGAAAGAGTGCATTTAGACAGCAGCTGCAGGACCTACTAGATAAGCAGGACAACATGAATTGGTGTTGATAATGGGTGACTTGAATGCACATATTGGGACAGACAGAACAGGGTATGAGTACTGCCTCGGTCCACATGGGTGGGGCCACAAGAATAAAGAAGGAGAGGCCATTCTAGACTTCTGTCTGGGAAATGGCTTGATAGTAGCCAACATATGGCTCAGAAAGAGAGAGTCACAAGATCACATACAAGAGCAGCCAACATGCAACTCAGGTAGACTTCCTCCTAGTAAGGAAAAGGCACTGGGGTAGAATCCATGATGCTGCAAGCAGTGGTCATAGAAGGCTCTAAGTTCAACAGACACCTGGCTGAAGACCTGGAACTTGACTGGAGGGAAAGTACAACAGTTCAAGGAATTACTCAGGGTTCTAGCACCCCAACAGGAGGGAATAGGTGGAGTTGAGCAAGAATGGCAGCGCCTAAAAACACCATGTGTTTTGACTACAGAAAAGAGTGGCAGAGCCAGGTATGGAAATAAGGTACATAAGAAAGCTGGTGGTGGAATGCAGAAGTCCAAGAAGTCATCAAAAGAATGAAGGAGTGCAGCACGAAGTGGGAGATAGAAAAGACTGACCAGGCTGGGAAGTACTACTGGTTGGCTAAGAAAGAAGTTGCAATAGCAAAGAATAAGGGATCAGAGACACTCTACCAACTTCTGGAAAGTGGCTCAGTAAGCGGCACAAAGCAACTATATCAGGTTGCAAGGCAAAGACAGAAAAATAAAGAAGATAGTCAGACACTCTTCATAAGGGATGCCAGAAACAACCTGCTCACCAGTCCACAGGACATCAAAGAGAGATGGGTGGAGTATTTTCAGCAGCTTCTGAATGAAGAAAACTCCACAGAAATTGCAGTACCCCATAAACAGCATATGATGAGAGAAGAAGAGGAGCCCACCCTAGAAGAAGTAAGAACAGCACTAAGGAAGATGAAGTCAGGGAAAGTAGCAGGCTCAGATGAGGTCACAGCAGATGTGATAAAGATGCTGGGTGAGATAGAGGAGAAATGGCTCTTGAGGGTACTAAAAGCATTGTGGAGAGAAAGGCATATCCCAGATGACTGCAGAATAAGCATACTCATGCCAGTGTACAAGAACAAAGGGGACATCACAACTGTGGGCAGTACAGAGGCATCAAAGTCCTATCACATTGCATGAAAGTTCTGGAGACTGTGATTGATAAACAGATATGCAGAGTAGTAGAATGTAAGATGGGAGATGAGCAGTTCAGATTCAGATAAGGATGCAGCACAATTGACCCAATGTTTGCAGTGAGGCAGATACTTGAGAAGAAGCTAGAGATGAGAGGAGAGTCCAAATGGGTATTCCTAGACTTGGAGAAAGCATATGACAATGTCCCAAGAAAGCTGATCTTGGCAGTACTTTAGTGGTTTCAAGTCCTAGAAACATTGGTAGAATTAGTACAGGCTATGTACAAGGACCCTATGACTCAAGTACGAACAGTGTTCAGCCTCACAGTGGGATTCCCAGTGGGAGTGGGTGTACACCAGAGTTCAGCATTGAGCCCACTGCTCTTCATACTGATGATGGATTACATTAGCAAACAGGTCGCAGGGGACAGATCAGCAAAATTGCTGTATGTAGATCATGTAGCATTACAGACAAGACTGAGCTAGAACTTCAGCAAAGGATAGGAGAATGGAATGCAAAACTGAAGCCACATGGGATGAAACTAAACACAGATAAGACAGTAGTAATGGCAGAAAATTGGGGAAATCAGAAGAAGCTGAGAATAGAGACAGAAGGGAAGATACTGGAACAGATAAACAGCTTCAAGTATCTGGGATGGGTGATTCAGAAGGGAAGTCTGAATGAATGGTCAAAGCTAGAATCAGAGGGGCTGCAGCCAACTGGCATAGAGTGTCAGATGTAGTCTATGACAGAAGAATGCGAAAGAAGCTGAAAAGGTGTACAAGACAGTGGTGCAACCAGTACTACTTTATGGTACAGAAACCTGGGCAGTAAAGGCAGAACAGTTGAAGAAGCTAGAGGTGATGGAAATGAAGAGCCTGAGAAGGGTGGTAGGATGCACACTGTGGGACAGATGAAGAAATGAGGACATAAGAGCAGAAGCCAAAGTAGCTCCAATTGCAGAAAAGATCAAAGAGAACAGATTATGGTGTTTTGGACACATGTGCAGGAAAACAGAAGACAATCTGGTGAGGAAGATCTGAGACAGACAGGAAAAAGGTACGAGGAAGCAAGGATGTCCAGCAAAAAAGGTGGATGGATTGTGTGAAAGAAGATCTGCGACAGTCAGGCATGAGGGTTGAAGAAGACAGGAGTGTGGCACTGAATCGAGAGAGTTGGCAGCAGGTAACATGATACCCTGACCCCATGTAGGAAAATGATGATGATGATGATGATGATGATGATGATGATGATGATGATGATGATGATAACACTTGTATTATTTAAGCATAAAATGTTTTACTGAATTGAGTGTCTAGACATTATTGAGACAAAACTGAATGTACAACATCCTAGGAAAATGAAAATTAGCCCTTAAATGTTTAATTGAAAACCATAACATTATTTTTATGAAACATATCTGGAGGGACTGTGCAACGGTACTGGATGCTGAAGCATATTTGCCATAGTCTGGTGTGGAGAGGTATCATGTTATGGGTTCCCCATGAAGCACTAATTCATAAGTTGCAGAGCAGCTACAATGTTGAACACAAATATCCAAAAGGGTGGAAACTCAGACAATAAGCATTTTTGGCAAGGGGAGTACCCCGCACACTCCATAGTTACACAAACATGAAGAAGACAGGAATCTCCCAAAACAGCTTTGCAGGCACACACATAGACACCACAACAGCAGTGATTTCCTGTGGAAAACAGTCACTATTGCTCTGTTTCTCAGTATCTTGTGATTTGGTTACCTGAGACTTGGAGGAATTTAATCTTGGAAACCCATAAATATATCCATGTTATCAGATGAGCTAGAATTTTTCATTGTTATTAAACTGGATGAAACCTCTCTACTTTCAATTCTTTTTTGTTCAGAAATATACACCCAAATGAAACGTTTAGGACATCCTGTTATTGCAGGATGTGATTTCTTGCTGTGTTATCTGCATATTTAGATTTCTTTAAAAATGTAATAAATATCTCACATTTCTGTTTTAGCTCTTCTGCTGGAAAAGATGAAAAATGTTCTCTGAGATGACACCTTCTGAGTGCAACAAAATGTGATTTTTCCTTGTACTTTGTCTGGCTGTATATTCAGTTTTAAACTGCATGACTAGCACTTTAAGAATAATGTTCAACATTGTAGAGGGTTTCTACAGGGAAGGTAATGCTACCTGAATACTGTAAGAAACAAGATGCCTGCACCACAGACAGTATCGGAGTAGGGTAGGGAACCATCACAGTGAAGTCCACAACACCAACAAGAGGCCAGTGGAGTGAAGCAGTAATGTTACATGGACCTAATTCTATTAAACAAGCTCAGAGTGTTAAGTTCACAAGCTACTATACTGATGAATTGTACTATGTACTCCAGCTGCAAGTGAACTGGAAAAGTAAGGAAAACAGAGCTGGAATTAGGTGTCTGAATTAAAATAAGTAGCACATTTCTGAATCACATTATCTCTGCGTGGTAGCATACATTCCTTACACTTGTGACACTGGCATAATGTTGGACAGACATAGGTGCAGTCCAGCCTGCAGTATGATAACATATTGGGGAGCGGAGATGGATTTTATATTTAGCTTTGCAGCATAGTGGAGGCATTCCACAATGCTATACCTGTCCTTGCCCTTATTCTGCATCCGAAAGACATTGCCAAGGGCACAGGCATGGCCCTCTTGAATTTTGTTCTTGGTGTTATAGGGCACCATATTCAAAATTGTTATGCTTGTTGAAAAAAAACATTACAGAAAAGAAACATTTGACAAATAGAACAACACTGGTGAAGTTTTTTCACCTTTTTCATAGAGTAATTCATACAGAAATATCAAATTTTGAAAATGTTTGTAGTGCATGGTGTGCTGAAATTACTTTCTGAATTTGGGAAAAAGATAAAGTAAGCTATTTCCTAACAAGATACACAATCTTAACAGTACCTAAGGGTGCTTAAAAGTTTGTTAAGGACAGCTAAGCACTGTTAAACCTGGGTCTTGCACTAGGAACAGAGAGCAGAGACTTTTGGCTGGCTGGAAAACAATAGTGGCAGAAGGTAAAACAGTTTTTAAATGCTGCTAGGAGTTCAGTCTGTCACACTTATTTATAGCAAGTGTAGCAGACTGATGTGTCTGCCAGCTTTTAAAAGTTGTTCATTCTACAGAACAACACTTTGTTTCTGCCTGCTCTATGTGACAGTGCTAACCACTTTACCAACTTTCAAAGGTTTTGAAAGCCAGTAAAATACTTCACACTCAAGGTGAGTTTTTGTGCATCCATGACCACACATAATAAGCCAGTTATGATTAGAGACCCAAACATAATACTCAAAACTGATGATAAAATAATAGTGAATTGGGGAGAGAACAGTGAAGCTGGCTTCTCATAATTTTACAGAGAGTAGTAATAATTTTTATCCTTCCATGTGGGGGCAGTCTATTATTTCAAAAGAACTAGGCATAATTTTTCCAGACAAATGAGAGTTTTAATTTAAAATGATAAACTTAAGTATGTTTTACTTAATTTAATTACTTTAACCAGATAAGTGGGCTAGTTGAAGGACCCTTTTCAGCCACCACACATAACAATGAGGGAGTTACAGTGTTAAATAACAATGTTATATAAACATACAGTTGCAAAAAAATGCGCAGAAAAAAAAAACAAATACAATCATTAAAATCTGCCTTTAGATATGATACTAGGAAAGTAATACAACAAGTGATTAAGTACATACTAATACAATGCCATATTTGGAGAATACTTCTACAACTCTGTAACCATTTAGAATAATAAGCAATGTTTTTGACTCAGATCAGTTTGATGGGAAATATACTGTGCCGAACAGGTATATGGGTGGCACATGGTTTAACAGTTATCATTGCTGCCTTAAAGCTCTTAGTTCTTCAGTTCATTTCCAGGCTGGGGTGCCCCTTCCCGTTGCCTTTGTTCACTTTTGCTGTGTATTCTAGTTTATTTCCACTTCTCTAAAATGTGTTTTTAATGAAATAGTTATCTTCTAAGTCATCTGAATGTGTGTGTGTGTGTGTGTGTGTGTGTGTGTGTGTGTGTGTGTGTGTGTGTGTGTGTGTGTGTGTGTGTGTGTGTGTGTGTGTGTGTGTCTGTGTGTGTCTGTGTGTGCATGTGTGTGTGTGTGTGTGTGTGTGTGTGTGTGTGTGTGTGTTTGTGCATGTGTGTGCGTGTGTGTCTGTGTGTGCATGCATGTGTGTGTGTGTGTGTCTGTGTGTGCATGCATGTGTGTGTGTGCGTGTGTGTGTGTGTGTGTGTGTGTGTGTGTGTGTGTGTGTGTGTGTGTGTGTGTGTGTGTGTGTGTGTGTGTGTGTGTGTGTGTGTGTGTGTGTGTGTAGGGCACATGCGTTTGTGAGAGCATGTGTGTCTGTGGGGAGAGTGGGTACACGTGTATGTGTTCACATGCATCTGCAGGCATTACATATGTGTGTGGTTGTATATGGGTGTGTGTGCGTGTGTGTGCGCTTGTGTGTGTGTGTGTGTGTGTGTGTGTGCAGTGTATGTGTGTTTGTGTGTGTGCACGCATGGGTGGGGAGAGTGGGTTTGTGTGTTTGCGTGCTTATGCATTTGTGGGGGGGGCGCATATATGTGTGTATGGGTGTGTTTGTGTGTGTGTACGCGCGCGCGCACACATGCATATCAGTGAGAACATGCTAAGACTAGTTCTTTGCCTTATGCCTCTTGTTTGCAGGGATAGGGTCCTGCTCCCTGAAACCCATGAATGGGATAAAATAGGCATTGGTGACTGAATGAATTAGGTAGTTATGATAAGAAAATGCATAAAACTAACTGAAACATTTTAATATGTGACAGATAATTATTCTGCATATTGATAAAAATCTGATTATGTTTTTTCTTCACAAATAAAAAACTGTGTGGAATATTGTCATTTGACAGTTAATGCTTTCTCTTGCTGTATGTCTAGTTCCACAGAGTTGACTTCCTTCTTCTCTGACAGTTTTTATAGCTGGTGACAACCTGCTCTTGTTTGCTGAGAAATCAAATAGACATTAATGGATTCTGCTACCAATCTAATAGAATATTTTTATCTGTAATAGTGTATATATTTTTTATATTTAATCTACTGCCTTTGTACAAACTTGGATGTGAACAGCATGAGATCAAACCTCTCAACCTCTTAGAGCAAAAATTCTGGACAAAGCCTAAAATGATGGGGGACAAATAGGGACAGATTTTAAGTATTGCTCTTACAAACTTAAGAAAGTTGATAGAATAATAGATTTTGCATTAGCATGAATTTTCTGAAGGATGTGGAGTTTTAAACTCAAATGTTTTTCATTATTTAATGACGTCAATCCTCAGCTATTTGCCAGAAAGGTACAGATTTTAGGAGGAACGCACCAAAAATATGAGGAAAAAATCTGGATCTTCTGTGAAAATCTGTACAGTTGAGAAGTATGCATGAGATGGCCTATCTGAAGCTGCTAACATGAGAGTGTGGATAATACAAAGAAGAAAGCATATAGGCAATTTTTTTTACCACAGCATTCTTAAATCAAGTCCTGAATGCCAACATTTAAAGCTGTTAAACATGCCAAAATAGAACAAAGAGAGAGCAGATGATGTATTTTTAGATTGCTGTATTCAGTTTCTTAATGAGAGTTGTTTCAACATTTAGGCCAGAATGATGTGGCACATTTTGAACTAAGTTTACACAATTTAAAATTAGTGGTAAACAGGAGACTTTTATGTAGTGATTTTATATTATTATTACTATATGTTGTCATCTCACAGTAAGACGTCCTGTTCGATTCTCAGCTAAAGCCTCTTCTCTGTAGAGACATGCTTGAATGGGCGTACCTTTGTTGAAGGTTGTGCGTCAGGCCTGGCAAGTCGGTATGGAAAAATCTACTGCCAATCATTAGCGGACCGGAATTCCGCTGTGGCGACCCCTAACCGGGAAAAGCCAAAAGATACAACAACAACATTACTATTATTATTATTATTACTACTACAATAACAGAGGCCTAGCCTGTTATCACTTTTGTTAAGTAATTATTCTATCAGTTCTGTACCATTACAAGTGTTTAAATGAGTTCAGTGTGTGACTGTTCTGCTGCTGTACTTATTCAGGCAAGTGATTATTCACATTAATAAAGAGATCCTGAGGACTGTTTCCTGTTTATGTTTAGACAAGATGTGTTATGGTATATTTATGCCATGGCTATTCGCATGATTATTACTTGCATATTGGCGTTTTGTTATTTCTAACATTGTCTGATTGAATTTATGCAATTTAATTGAACTAAGAAGGCAAATGGCAATATGATATATACCTAAAATATATTTATTGTTTTTATATAGTGACCTATTTTTTTTCAGCAAAATTACTTATAATGATTTTTATATTTAGCTTATTTTATGGCACTTAATTCATCTACTTCTTGAATTAATTCCAACCACAAGCAGATAAACATACACAAGTTTAACTGTAAGGTATATCGGGTGGTGTGGAAGGAAGGGCTATCTTTTTGTGGGATAGAGATACCCATAGAAAAAGGGGAAGATAAATCAAAATGGCTGGGGACAGGACAGAGGGAGATGAGAAGGTAGTACAGTCAGGCAGGCAAATATAAATCATAGACAAAGACAGGCAGACAGGAGTGCTACACTCACAAAAGGGGGAAGGCAGTGAATGGCACTGACTAACAAAGAATAGATAGCTGGTGATCGGGAATCTTAGATAATAAACAGAACACTTGGACTAGGACAAGGCAGGTGTCATTTCTGGCCCAGGGAGTAAAATCCAGGCACAGTCTCTGCCATGAATGATGTCATAGACAGGCTGCACCTCTAATTACCTAAGGTTAGGGTATACAGGTCAAGTGATTCAATAAGGCAGGCCGGGAAGCATGTCATGGTAATGAAATAGGTAATTCAGATGAAGTTAGCCTCGACAACTGATGATGGAAAACAACAAGAGACCACCCACCCCCACTAGGCAATTGTCAGAAGAGAAGCCTACATACCCTTTTGAATAATGACCACCAGCAATCCCTCCTGACAGGCAGAACTGGCAACCACTGGTGACCCAGTGCCACAGGCATCATCTGGGTCATACTGAGGTAACGCCCACTAATCCATGACCAGCACAACCAGACATGAAAGATGAGAAAAAAGGGACATTAGTACACACATAACATACACAAACAATGGCAGCTACAAAGTGGTGTATCCTCACATAGCATATGCCTCTTCTGCTGGGACAGTCACTTTCACCTCCTTTGACATTCTGCCATGTTCATCTTTCACTCCTTCTTCATCATAAAAGAAAGTATGCACCCCCTCAATAAACAAGTATGACAGGAAATACAATAAGAGCATGGAAAAATGTTTACAATACATCTTCTACTGTCTATGACTCTAATCAGTATTCCCACCACTGAAGTAGATTAGGGTGGCACCACTGCATGTTGCTGTATCGATGATGACATTCCTCACCAGAATGGGTGATACAAGTGACATCACTCACCATCATGGCAAGCTTATCATACTTCCCCAGCAGGTGTTCAAATAAATCCCTCCGCAGAAAGAACAAGAATATTTTGTACTCCATGGCACTCCATGTAGGAGCCCTGCAGTACCTGAAGAACCATGACCATTACAGTAGCTTACTTAAGGAATGAAATGATAACCTTCTGTGCACAGATGCACATGTGGACATCACGTGCAAGCGGCAACAGTTTATTACCAATCCTTTATAGTGCAGTGCCACAATGCCAGTGCCATGAGTCCATACAGACGTATTTTTATATGCATATGTACTGCTTTGCCATGTTTGATGTCATCATTTGCATAATCTACATGTCTCATTTGCATGGTGTTCCTCACTTCCTTATTATGTGGTCATTTGCATGCACTACATACCATGTTATTTTACATGCTGCGCGGCTGTGCTATCTGTGTTTCTGAACTGGCCACACCTTGTGTGTTGTCACAACCTATGCTAATGTAGCTGCACATTGTACTAAACATCTATGAATACTGGCCTAGGACACAGTAAAAGTGCAATTATTTCTCCTGCTAATCTACTGATATTGCATAATGTATAGAAAACAAATTATTAAGAAATCTACATATGGTTAGCATTATCACAGACGGTGAAGGCAATCAAGTTCCTTCCTTCATATACTTAGGAGTAGAGCAAATATATCCAACACTACCCTTACATAAGGATGACAAGATTCTTCTTATACCGGCAAGCTATAAAATAAACCTAAAGCTAGAGGTAATGAACTTGTATAACAAATATGCCACAAAGTAAACACAGAGTACATCTGAGAAAACTCTAACTAGCATTCCAGTCTATAACAGGTGATGGTGGCCGGTTTCACTTGAAACCATCGAATTAACACTACGTCGAGTCTCACGTCATCGAGACCATAACATTGTAAACTGAAACCACCGAAAACTTAAACCATCGAGATGCACAACATCGAAATATGAAACACGAACACGCACAACACCCTGTGATGGTCCCATGCAGTAAATAAACAATAATCGGCGGCACACGTAAATATCCTGTGTGGCATCATGTTAGCATTGCCAACGAAACATGCCAATAGTGCAAATGTTTTGCAAAACTAGAGTTATTCACTGGTATTCCAAATAATGCATAACAACGCAATGCAAACATATTCATGAAGGGAACATTAGGACGTAAGTCTAAACTGAAGAGTATCACAACACGCCTATGTTTGCTATATACATATTTACAAGTTTAAAGTTACAACAACACTTAAATAACTATCTGCACCAGATATGTAGAATGTTTAACATATTTGAAATTTTAAACTATCTAGCACATACATATGACACTCCGACAGGATGATTTACAGTTGATGTTCCCTTCATGAATATGTTTGCATTGCGTTCTTATGCATTATTTGGAATACCAGTGAATAACTCTACTTTTGCAAAACATTTGCACTATTGGCATGTTTCGTTGGCAATGCTAACATGATGCCACACAGGATATTTACGTGTGCCGCCGATTATTGTTTATTTACTGCATGGGACCGTCACAGGGTGTTGTGCGTGTTCGTGTTTCATATTTCGATGTTGTGCATCTCGATGGTTTAAGTTTTCCGTGGTTTCAGTTTACGATGTTATGGTCTCGATGATGTGAGACTCGACGTAGTGTTAATTCGATGGTTTCAAGTGAAACCATGGTGGCCGTATGTAGATTTATGTTGAAATAATAATACAATGCAAAATACACACCCACACCACTACTTTGAAATGGCAGTGTCAGAAAGAGACAGAATAAGGAAGAAATTGGACTTCTTTAATATGCATATGATTATTAAAAAAACAAGAGTTGGGCATTGTACTATCTAAGAATGTGGATTATGTAGCATGAGATGATAATGAAGATGTTATGACATGTGTGTACTCTGTCCAATCTGTAATACAAAGAACGCTATTAATGTCCTTTTCTCTTTATGAAGTGATAAAAACAGTCATTTGTCATTGGTAGTCCATATACAAAACACCCCATTCTTGCAAATAGGAACTGTAACAATAGTTTCTTTGTTTATTGGAAATCATATCTTTGTCTCATCAAAAAATAATCATGTAACAGGTAAACTTTGTAATGTATTTCAGTGAATCACCTTCTTTCAGTGTATTCCAGCAGGTATTTGAGTCTAGTCCATAATGTGACCATCTTTTAAAATTTGCTGCCCGCATTTTCAAAATGGTTTTAGTGAGTGCACACACACACACACACACACACACACACACACACACACACACACACACACACACACACACACACACACATACACACACACACACACGCACACACACACACACACCCTGAGTTATGGGAGTGGCATTGTTTAATTCTACCATAGATGAAAGATTTTGCTGTTGCTGTATGACATCCCAAAGAGAAAATATTAATGTTTTTCTAGATTTCATCACCTTGTCATCATATCATGTACAGATAAAGGACAGAATCCAAAATGGCCACAAAAAAATGAATCGAAACCTGATGAAAATGTCGAGTCAATTGACAGGCACAGCTCTGTATATAGAATTAGGTCATTCATTAAGTCAATTGAATTCAAGTACTCAGACTGTAACCACATTATAGCCCAGCAGTCAGACAGCTGCTTAAGTGTTTGGAGGAAGCACTGTGGATGGGTAATGCTTGCCAACTGTAGCACAGCCTTTTGCCAACTTGTCCTGATGAGAACTTGGCAAAACAGAATATGTAACCTGCACTGAGATGTACCCTGTTTTTGGCTACTTTGGCATTAGTATACTTCAGTCAGACAGAAGGGGGGGGGGGCACTGCCTCAGCAGCACTGGATATATTTCTTACCATCGAGAAATTCTCATTTCAGTATGGCATTTGTTAGATTTTATGCCTTGTTCTAGTGAGGTTTGAGTTTTGTTATAAAATTGCTGTTGACCTTGATTCTGGAGAGAGCCTATTGGAGGTTATAAATATCTATTTTGTTTCCTTTATATTTTTATTTTATTCATTTGTTTGTTTTTCATTCAGTGAATAAAATCGATCAGCTATGTCTTTTAATGTTTTGTTTTAGGAGTGACTCAGGAAAATATTTTTAAAAGTAGAGAAACCTTCCGGCTGACATCTGTTGGCTGCCTAGCTCATCTCATGAATGGGAGCTGTGTCTAAGGTTACTGATAAATTATATGGTTGAGAAAATGTAAACTGAAAATTCTTAACTTTATGAAACTACAGCTTCTAAACATTAACACCTTCCAGTATGTTGATCTGAAACATTTAGTATAACCATTTCAGCATTAGTACTTCAAAGATCTGGTATACAGTAGAATGTTATCGTTTAATACAAGCAATGAAAACACATTATTATATAATCCATATAACTTTTATTTTCACTCTGTGTTCTTTAGTTTATGATGTGCTTCTAGAAAAAAAATTACTTCTGTTAGTACCCTGAATTCTTGGTGGCTGGGAGATGGAATTTAAACATGTTGTCCAGCAATTCCTGTTGTACTATAGCAATAACCCATGCCTGGGTGTGGGTAATGCTAGATTTAACCATGGTTGGTGTGGTTTGGTCAAGACGGCGAAGCCTGAGTGGCCAAACAAAGACAACCGTGGGTAAATCCAGCATTACCCACACCCAGAAGTGGGTTATTGCTATTATACAATGACATTATTTAAGAAAAAAAATAATTACTTTTCTTAAATAATGACATTGTATAATGCCTCCTTGCTGCCCTTCCGCAGCTGTCTGGTATTCTGTGGCAGGTCTGGTGTACTGTGCATGCATATGCTTACGCAGTACATCAGAGCTGTGGGCGGAAGCAACGGAGAAAGCAAGATCTCTGTTGCTTTTTACAAAGTGTCTTGCTATGTCAAAGGAGTTTAACATAGCGAGACAGCTTTAAAAAAAGCAATGGAGAATCTCCGTTGCTTTTCTTAAAGCTGTCTCGCTATGTTAAACCCATTTAACATAGCGAGACACCTTTAAAAAAAGCAACGGAAATAGGAAGATCTCCGTTACTTTTTTTAAAGCTGTCTCGCTATGTTAAACTCGTTTAACATAGCAAGACAGTGTGTAAAAAGCAACGGAGATCTTGCGTTCTCCGTTGCTGTAAAAAAAGAGTTATACTAATGGAAAAAGTCCGGGCGACTGGACCTTTCTTCATTACTATAACTCTGATTTACAACGTGCACGCTGACCAATCAGCGTGCACATTTTGGAATATTAATGGAGGGTCGTTGTATAATTTGTAATATCATATGGTGTACCAACCTGCATGCATGGGAGCTATTAATGGCTGATTACTTCAACACGAATCATCCAATCAACAGCTTGCCTCACTGGAGTTTTGCTTTGGAATGTATCAGTTTTACTGTTAACAATTAATTTCTAGCAAAGCATGATACTGCCTGTATTGCTTAAGTACATAGGGTTATTGAATGCACATTTTCTTACCTGATTGAAGAACTCCTGAAGTAGGCAATCAATCCATGGTTCAGCTACAGCCATAGGTCTGGCTTCATTGGAAATGTCACTGACCTTTATCATAATCATCATAAGCTGCACAGAACACATGATCATTAATAGTATTTAAGTAACAGTAACTTAACATTTTCATTGTTTTTTATACTTTGCACATTAAAAAACAAAACTATTCAAATCAAAAACTAGGATTAATGCTTCCATAAATATAGTGTATGTGGTAATAAAATAATTATTTATTTATTTATTTTTTAGTGAACATTTATCAACACTAGGTGTATGATACAAGAATATATATATATATATATATATATATATATGTGTGTGTGTGTGTGTGTGTGTGTGTGTGTGGGTGTGTCTACTTCATTTCACTGAAAGCTCATTTCACTGAAAATCATTTAGTTGAAATTTATATATGGCCTTTTCCCTACTGTAGTGCGATCCTGGAGTTAGTATATAAAGTAAGGGGGTGAGGGCACAGTCCGCCACATTGGGGGGTGTGGGGGGCATAGCCCCCCTCCATATAGTTTGGTTATATATTGTCTTCTAGCGAGAGACATTCACTGGACTTGTAAGTATCCATATCTATGGTTTTAAACATTTAAAATAGGTGTGGGGCTATGCACCCCACACCCCTCCTTACTTTATATACTAACCCCAGGATCGCACTACAGTGGGGAAAAGACCATATATAACTCTCAACGAAATGAGTTTCAGTCAAATGAGTTTTCAGCGAAATGAGCTTTCAGTGAATTGTGCGCAGGCAACTGAGTTTCACTGAAATGAGCTATCAGTGAAATGAAGTAGACCCATATATATATTATATATATATATATATATATATATATATATATATATATATATATATATATATATATATATATATATATATATATATATATATATATATATATATATATATATCTACACAGACACACACACACACACACACACACACACACACACACACACACACACACACACACACACACACACACAGTGGATATAAAAAAGTTTACACACCCCTGTTAAAATGCCAGGTTTTTTTGATATAAATGCTATCCTCCAAAAAAGGAAGCCAGTCTGGTGGTCCCCTGCCATAAACAAACTCTACAACAGAAGAAAAAAACTGTTGCAAAAAAAAGTAAAATCCCATGATTGGAGCAACTCCCTGGTCAGCCTCAGTAAGAAGCTGAGATCCCTCATAAAATCCTCCAAAGCTAGTTATGAAAACAAAATCAACACTGATTCTAAAGACAACCATAAAGCATCCTATAGCTACATCAAGAATCTCAATGGCAACACTCGGATCTGCTTTGAGTTACAGCACAATGGCACTAAATATACAGAACCAACTGATATTGCCAACATCCTGGCAGATAGGTTCAGTGCTAATTTTTCCCCACTCTCACCCCCTAAAGGACCCATCTCTATACTGGAAGAATGCAAAGTTCCTGTAATCACGGCTGCACAGGTAAAATCCACACTCTCCAAAACCAAGAACACAGCATTCATGGGACCCGACAACATCCCAGGCTGTGTTCTACATGAACTACAGAATGAACTGGCACCCCACCTAAATACCATGTTCAATCATAGTCTAACCTCAGGCTTTGTGCCCACTGAATGGTGCACAGTGACGGCTATCCCACTCCACAAAGGGGGAGTCACCACAGACACCAGGAACTACTGCCCCATTATCCTGATGAGCCTGGTCTGTAAGGCTATGGAACGAATCATCATGGATCTTATAAACAATAACATTGGTAATCTCCAAACTCTGGATCCTACCAAAGTTCGGGTTTGTAAAAGGCAGATCATGTCTCCTAAACCTGATAGCTTCTTTGAAGCGGTCACCAAAGACGTAGATGAGGGTAAGGTGGTTCACACCGCGTATCTAGATCTCGCCAAGGCTTTTGACACCATCCTCCACTCTGGAATTATCGAGAAACTCACTAAACGAAGTATAAATCCCTGTGTCACAACATGGGTTGCCAACTGGCTCACTGACAGAACCCACACTGTGAAAGCAGCAGACTCCAAATCCAACTTCAGACCAGTGACAAGTGGAGTACCACAGGATTCAGTCCTGGGTCTTCTCCTGTTTGGTATCTATTTCTCTGAAGTACAGGCTAACACAGAAGGTCTTTGGCTAATGAAGTGCGCAGATGACTGCAAACTAGGAGCCATAATCAAAACTTCTAACGATGTGGACATCCTACAAAAGGGCCTCACTGAGACAGATGCCTGATGTCAAAGCCATGGCCTCAAGCTCAATGCCAAAAAGTGCATTGTCATCCCTTTTGGTAAAAACTCTGTACCCATGAACTACAACATAGGCGGTAGTCTACTTAACACCAAAAATATGATAAGAGACCTTGGGACACAGGTGGACAGTAGTCCCTCCTTTGATAATCACATCACCACAGTAGTCAGGAAATCCTTCTACATGACATAGCTCATCACAAAAGGTTTCTCATCCAGGAAAAAATATGTCATTGTCATTGTTCCCCTCTACTCGTCACTCATTAGACCCATTATAGAATACAGCACCCCTTTTGGTATGTACCTCACAAGACATCTACAACAACTGGAAAGGCCGCAGAAATACCTCACAAAGAGGATTACCAGCCTCAAACAGATGCCCTACACAGACTGTCTCAAAAACTCCAGCTTTACTCTGTCGCATATAGCCTACTCAAAGCTATGTCAAACCCAGAGCTGTTGGACATGCTCCACTTAAAGAAATCACAATCCCTTCGAGCTACATGCTCTAGGGACCTAAACCTTGTCACCACAATAAACAGTAAATGAATAAAAACGTAGCTGGATGCTGCTTGTTATATAAAACAATTTATTCCATAAAACAAGAACAATGTGCAATGAGCGCTTTCGGGTTAATACCCTTCTTCAGATAAAAGCATTACATCATACTACTGTTTTTAAAACACAATCTATCCAATCACCAATTAGTAAAAAACCCGCCTTTTACTGAGTGCTGGTTTAAGCGGAACTACATCGTTTAACCCTGGATCCCTGTGTGCTGTCAATTCCAGGATCCATTTAGTCTCAGCCAATTCTGTGTTCAATTTGATATCACCCCCCCTATGGGTCAAGTGCAAATTCACTATGACCCTGAAAGTAAAACCATGCGAAGGATGTTTTTTCAAATGCCTAAACAATGCATTGCTTTCATTTTTATTTCTAATGTTAGACAAATGTTGAAGAATCCTTTCTTTCAACATCTGATTGGTCTTCCCGACATAATAGCTCGAACACGAGCTGCACTCAGCTATATAAACAACATCGGTGGTCTTACAAGTTGCTTTCCCCTTAAAAATGTATAACTTATTGTTGTTAGGGTGGCGAAATTCCACCCCTTTTTTAATGAAGGCACATGCCTTACAACAACCACAAGAAACAGTCCCTGCTCTCCCCATGACATGCTTTCTAACTGGAGCCCTCTCTTCTTTACATAGAACATCTTTTAAATTCTTGTTCCTTTTGTATACAAAACGCGGTTGGGTACCTACCATGTCTCTTAGAGATTCATCACTAGTTATGATGTTCCAGTTTTTCCGTATAATGTTACAAACCCCTCTAGTATCACTCCCATAAGTCAATGTTACCTTACGGGTATAGGACCTAACGTCCCTTGCCACCTGGTTGTTACAAGATGTATCTAACCATGGTTTGTACTTATTGAGTCTATGTGGTTTATTCTTCTTTATAATCTCCTTAACCATGTTTTCATTGTAACCTCTGTCAACAAAACATTGACCCAAATGTACCACTTCCCCCTCAAACTGTTGGTCATCCTTGCTCAACCTGGAGATCCGTCCTAACTGTCCCTGTACAACGTTAGGAAAAGTGTGTCTCGGGTGCATGCTGTCGAAGGACAGCATCGTGTTTCTCCAACACTCCTTCCTATATAACTTGGAAGAAAAACTTCCCCTTGTTTGTATCAAGCATACATCCAAAAAATCTACGGCCTCCTTAGATGTGACCACACTAAACCTAAGGAAAGTGGTAGTGGTGTGGAGGTAATCTATGAAGGACCTTAACTCTACATCTGTCCCCTTCCACAAAATAAAAATATCATCAACAAAATGGAAATACTTGTATAGTTGTTCCTTCCAAGTATGATTACCAAACACAAACAACTCTTCCCAATGGGAGAGCACAAGATTTGCATAGGTATTGGCACAGGGGGTGCCCATGGCTATCCCCTGTGCCTGCCTATACACACTCTCTGTTCCTTGGAATATGTTGTTTTCCAATACCAAGGTTAACAGTTCAATGACCAACTCCACTTTGTTGTGTAAGAGACCCCTGGCTGTCAAAAGGGTCTTAATGGCCCGTATCCCATAATCATTATTGATTACTGTGAACAAATTGTTCACGTCTAGGGTGGCCATCAGATATGTCTCTGGTAGCTCCCCTAACTTGATATCGCCAATCAATGTCAAAAAATGCCCTGTGTCCTTCAATATATAATGTATGGATGCCACATATGGTTTGAGAAACACTTCCAGCCAAATCGATATGTTTTCTGTGACCCATCCCCTACCCGATACAATCGGTCTTAGGGGTGGGTCACTCAAACTCTTGTGTACCTTCGGCAGTGCTTTAAAGACTGGAGTGATCGGTTTGTCAACGTATAAAAACTCCAATTCCTGTGGTGTAATCAATAACATTTGAGTCAAGCTTGTTAACTTGTTGTGTACCCTATCAATAACCCTCCTCACTTCAATAGGATTAATGGGTAAGTAGGTGCACACATCAGACAAAAGCATGTTTAGTTTCTGAGCGTACCAGCTTGAATCTAAGACCACAACTGAACCACCCTTGTCCGCCCTTTTGGTAAAAACTCTGTACCCATGAACTACAACATAGGCGGTAGTCTGCTTAACACCAAAAATATGATAAGAGACCTTGGGACACAGGTGGACAGTAGTCCCTCCTTTGATAATCACATCACCACAGTAGTCAGGAAATCCTTCTACATGACATAGCTCATCACAAAAGGTTTCTCATCCAGGAAAAAATATGTCATTGTCATTGTTCCCCTCTACTCGTCACTCATTAGACCCATTATAGAATACAGCACCCCTTTTGGTATGTACCTCACAAGACATCTACAACAACTGGAAAGGCCGCAGAAATACCTCACAAAGAGGATTACCAGCCTCAAACAGATGCCCTACACAGACTGTCTCAAAAACTCCAGCTTTACTCTGTCGCATATAGCCTACTCAAAGCTATGTCAAACCCAGAGCTGTTGGACATGCTCCACTTAAAGAAATCACAATCCCTTCGAGCTACATGCTCTAGGGACCTAAACCTTGTCACCACAATAAACAGAACAGGCTGGAGGGATAGATTCCTGTCCCAGAGACTTCCCATACTCTGGAACAAACTACCTATCTATATCAAACAAAGCTCCTCATTAGCACTCTTCAAAAAAAATCTTGATGATTGGATGGGAGATAGGAAATTCACCCCGGGGATCACTTCTGTGGCTCTGATTGACAGAGGCACAGGAAAATAATTTTCTTGGTTGCAAATGCCAGGGTACCTTTTTGGCTAGGCTTATATAGGCCCTAGGACCAATAGCCTAGTACCTATCAATGAACCTATGAACCTATAAAAATGAGACCACAATTTCAGTCTTCTTGGGTACACACCTGCCATTAATTAAAGAGACTCTGATTAACCCCAAATAAAGTTCAGCTATCCTAGTAGGATTTTCCTGACATTTACTCAGTTGCCTGCTATAGCAAAACCCATGGTTTGCAGAGAGCTTACAAAGCATCAAAGGGATCTCATTGTTGAAATGTATCAGTCAGGAGAAAGGTACAAAAAAAATTCCACAGCATTGGATATACTATGGAACACAGTAAAGACAATCATCAGAGTGGAAAAAATATGTGACAGCAGCAACTTTGCAAAGAACTGGATGTCCCTCCAAAATTGATGAAAAGACAAGATAAAAACTAGGCTGCCAAGAGACCTACAGCAACACTGAAGGAGCTGCAAGAATTTCTAGCAAGTACTGGTTGTGTACTACATGTGAGAGCAATCTCCCATATTCTCCATATGTCTGAACTATGGTGTAGGGTTGCAAGGCGGAAGCCTTTTCTTACACAGAAAAACATCCAGGCATGGCTAAAATTTGCAAAACAATACATAAAGGTTCCCAAAAGCATGTGGGAAAATGTGTTATGGTCTCTTGAGACCAAGGTTGAACTTTTTGGCCATAATTCCAAAAGGTATGTTTGGCGCAAAAACAACACTTTGCATCACTAAAAGAACACCATCCCTACGGTGAAGCATGGTGGTGGCAGTATCATGCTTTGGGTTTGCTTTTCTTCAGCTGGAACTAGGGCTTTAGTCAAGGTGGAGGGAATTATGAACAGTTCCAAATATCACTCACTTTTGGCCTAAAACCTTCAGGCGTCTGCTAGAAAGCTGAAGATGAAGAGGAATTTAACCTTTCAACACGACAATGACCTCAAGCATACATCCAAATCAACAAAAGAATGGCTTCACTGGAAGAAAATTAAAGTTTTGGAATGGCCCAGCCAGAGACCAGACCTAAATCCAATAGAAAATCTGTGGGGTGACCTGAAGAGGGCTGTGCACAAGAGATGACCTCGCAATCTGACAGATTTGGAGTGCTTTTGCAAGGAAGAGTGGGCAAATATTGCCAAGCCAAGATGTGCCATGCTGATAGACTCCTACCCAAGAAGATTGAATGCTGTAATTAAAGCAAAAGCTGCTTCAACAAAGTATTAGTTTAAGAGTGTGCACACACAACAAAGTATTAGTTTAAGGGTGTGCAAACTTATGCAACCAGCATATTGTGTGTTTTTTTATTATTTATATTTTTTTCCCTAACAAATTTGTTTTTCAATTGAATTGTATAGGTTCTAGGTCACATTAAAGATGGAAAACGTTTTGAATTGATTTACTGTGGTCTAATTTTTTATATCACAAAAACCTGGCATTTTAACAGGGGTGTGTACACTTTTTATATCCAATATATATATATATATATATATATATATATATATATATATATATATATGTATGAGAGAGATGTAAGCATATGTCCATATCAACAAACAAAACACCAAAGCTCAGCAGAAAAAAAATAAGTGCAATATTAGCACAACACTCTTTAATTCATAACTTTCATCCAGTAGCATCTATTAAACTTCTTCAGAATGATTAAAACCATTAGAACCCTTTTTATAAAGCTAAAATGTATCACTTGATTAAGTCACATGATCTAACAAAATCACATAATTTTTGGAAACATTCCTTATAAAGATAAAATTAATTGCATGGTTGATTCATCACATGATCATGTCACATGATCAAAATCACACAGTCAGATAAAAGAGTTCACCTATTACAAAAACACAGAATCTGTAATTACAATAATATGATGTCACAAAATATATTTAGTGCCCACCAACTAATTTTTCATTGCTTTCAAAATTTTTAGAACTATTTTTTTCAGTAACCTCCTTCCTTTAAAAACACATTTGATATTAATATCTTTAGTTAATCCAGGATTTTTTCTGCCCCTAACTTGAGTTACCACAATGACTCTGCAATTTCTAGGAAACTTTTATAATCCTCTTCTCTAATGCTAAATGTTAAATTATCCTAAAATAAAAAAAAATAAATAAATAAAAAGCTTTTAAAACCATTTCACATTTTTGATATTTAAAAATTGCATCATTACTGTAACCATGTTTAATAGAATATGAATGTTCTTTAACTCTCTCTTTTCCAATTTTCTCATGGTCATGTCAACATACATATATGCATTTGGTCTTGTATGCTTTTT
This sequence comes from Protopterus annectens, assembly GCF_019279795.1. Lineage (NCBI taxonomy): Eukaryota > Metazoa > Chordata > Ceratodontiformes > Protopteridae > Protopterus > Protopterus annectens. The sequence continues at coordinate 1,579,513,005 of NC_056737.1, read as the reverse complement.
TCAAAAGTTTAAAGAATACACTGGGTCCATCTAAAATGTACTGACAAGTCTCACAATGTCCACACTTTATATGTTCCTCATTCTTTTTTCTTTTCATGCACTGGAAGCAAAACTCTGGCATAATGTAAAATGTTTTTAAATCTGGTAATTTTTCTTTTGAGTGAAAACTAGTTTATTATCAACTATCTTATACAAATTGGTTTTCGCCTTCTTAGTATTAATCATATTAAGACCATTTTTTAAAATAGGTGGAAATTCAATACCTCTTTTGGATAATGTTTCAGTGGCTGAATTTTCCAAATCACTATGCTTATAACTTCTTTCTAGAAATAATTTAACAATAAAATTGACCTCTTTAAGAAACACTGAATCTTTTGAACACATCCTAGAAGCACAAATAAACTGGCCCAAAGAATATTTTTCTCCATGTGAACTGGGTGCCCAGTAGTATAGTGAGCGTAATTGTTAGTATATGTGTCCTTCCTATGAGGGAAATTTCTGAATATTTTGTTGAGAGGTCCATATACACTGTAAGATCTAAAAAATTAACTTTTGTACCTAATTCCCCCTGAGTAAATTTAAAAAATTGTGTTGTAACATTCATTTCATCTACTAGTTTGGGTACTTCATTTTTATCTCTTTAGTCTGGCAGTTGGCTTAGAGGATTAAGGAGTTGTTAATGAGCTGTTTCCTCCTGTGGTCCAGTAGTGCAAGGTTTGATTCCTTCAACCTCCATTGTCTAACTGTATGATTCTGAGTAAGTGACTTAACCAGACACTGATCCCGGGTTGAATCTGAAAAACATACATGGAGATCAGTGCTCTAACCTAGAAAACAAATGCAAATAAAATAAAATATAATAAAATTATCATCTACACATTTAAAATCCACGGTGGTGGTGCTGCGGTAGCACTGTCACCTCACAGTAAGACCCTGTACGGTTCGACTCTCAGCTAGAGCATCTTCTGCGTGGAGACATGCGTGAATGGGCGTACCTTCGTTGAAGGTTGTGCGTTAGGGCTGGCAACTCAGCACATAAAAATCAGCTGCCAATCATTAGCGGACCGGAGTTCTGCTGTGGCAACCCCTAACTGGGAAAAGCCGAAAGACACGACAAAAATCATCTACACATTTAAAGAGATGGTATGTGTGATCAGCTGATTTTTGATCTTACATACTGGCTTTTTTGGTCAATAAAATAAACTTTTTACCAATTGTCTGTAAAATCTAATTATGTTCTTGCCATAATGCTAGATCTGTGCCCATCTCATCAATTGGGTATATCAGATCCAAAATGGATCTGAAACTGGTACTTTAGACTTAGACTTTTGGCTCAAAGATTCAGGCTACTCCCCTTCCATAATGCACCACCACCCAAGCAATCTTTTAGATCAAGTTTGTATTACCAATTGAAACCACAGCCCCAAAGAAACTCTCACATACTTCTAGTAGCAGTGATTATAGAAAGCAATCAAGAGAACTGCCAACAAGCAAGGCTCTGCGGAGGTTAGGCTGCAACAATTAAGGCTCTAGGGTGGTCCAGTGTAGCCAAACAGGAGCCTTAGAAAGTTGACAATTTGGATGCTGGACATTGGGATGGCATGTTTTGAAAAGGTCTATATTAGAACATCGAAGTTTCAAAACTTTGAATGTTCTAATATTGACCCCTATTTAGCAAAAGCTGAAAACATCAAACATACAGAACAGCGAATATTTTCCTAGGGAAAAAATTCACTGTTCCAAAACACATACACATGAAACAAGCACACCAAACAAACAGCAATCCACACACATACACCTAAATTCTTACAGCTAACCCTACACTAAACTATACACACACCACTAACTATCCACTTACCTTAACCCAAACCCTAACCCTAAGGTCCGTCACTATCGCACACTCACCTAACCCGCACCCTAACCCTAGCTCACCTACCCCGCCCTAACCCTCATGTCCACACAATCACACACTTACCTGACCCGTGCCCTAACCCTAACTCACCTAACCCACCCTAACCCTCACGTCTATACAATCGCACACATACCTAACCTGCACCCTAACCCTAACTCATCTAACCCACCCTAACCCTCACATCCACACAATCGCACACATACCTAACCCACACCCTAATCCTAACTAACCTAAGCCACACTCAATCACACACTTACCTGAACCCGACCCGTAACTTTCCACCACAGCGCTGAAAATACTGAAGTAACAGAAATGGACAATCAAATTCTTTCCCTAGGAAAAAATTTGGTTTTATGTTGCTTCAATATTTTCAGCTGTCGCTGAACAGGGGTTGATATTAGAACATTCGAAGTTTTAAAACTTCGATGTTCTAATATAGACCTGTTTTGAAAGACGGAAGAAGACAACAAGGATCTAGCATTATAGTAAGTACATAACCTTCATATCCAATGTTGTCTTTTACATCCACCTCAACAACTGGGATAGAAGTCCCAGCTAAATAATTCCAGGAGGTAGTACTGAAGGCTATTCTGGAGAATGGTAGAACCAAAGGAAGTTCTGGACCTAGAATGTAGGACGAGCTTGTAATGGAAGGCAAATGTATGAACTGAAGATCATGTGGCTGCTGCACAAATATCATCAATAGGAACACTACTAAAAAAGGCAATAGAAGCAGTGACCTCTCTAATAGAATATGGTTTTGGCTTGGAAGGTAATGAAACAAAGGTGATGCATTCAGGCAGCCACCTGGAGAAGATAACTGTAGATACACTAGAACCTAACTTTATCTTAGAAAATGAGACAAATAGCTACTAGTACTTCCTGAATTGTTTTGCATGATGCAAGTAGTTGGTGGTGAATATCTAGCAAGTATAGAAAATATTCTCCTTTGTTTGAAAAGTTGGGAAAGAAGACTGGTAAACTGATGATTTGATTCAAGGAAGTTTCAGAGGCCACTTTGGATTAGTCCTGTATAAACCTTGTACTTATGAAAACCCAAATACTGAGGCTTACATAACAAAGCCTGAATCTCTGAAATCCTCCTAGCTGATGCAACTGTTGCTAAAATAGTGTTTTCAGACAGTTACTTTAAATCCACTGTACCTGTGGGTACAGAGGAAGCTTTAGTAAGGTCCTTTAGCAAAACAGTAATGTCCTGGGGTGGTAATGGGTCTCACAAAGTTGGTTATAGCAAAAAAGTCTCTCTTAAAAATACTTTTGAGAGTCTGAGGAAAGCAGAGGAGGGTATGTTGTTCATCCTCATGACAATTACAAATGACTGCTAATTGGACTTAAGTCATAGAACAACTAGCCCCTGGGATAAAAAAAGATCTCCAAAGAAATCCAAAAGAGAAGGCAGTGGTGCCAAAAAAGTATCTAAACCCTTGCAGAATGCCCAAATAAATCTCCTCTGCTTACTTCTGAAAATGTTTCTTGTGGAGAGTTTCTCTGTAAAGGCCAGAATGTGGATAACAGTAGAAGAAATCCTTGAATTCCTGGCCATCATTGGAAGTGGAGAAGCCAAGCAGTCATATTGTGGGATTTGAAATCTGTGTGAGGCTTGCCAGTTGGGCAGGAGATCGGATCTGGGAGGAGATCCAAGACCCAGGGTGGGTACACTAGGTGAGGTCATAGGAAAGGAAACCAAACCAAAAGGGGACAATGAGAATCACACTTGCCTTGCACCAGGCCACATTTTGAAGAATTTGGTTATGAGTGGAGTCAGAGGGTAAGTATAGAAGAGTCCTAGAGGACAAGTATCAACTACAGTACCCCTTGGAGTCTGTCCCTTCTGCAGGATTAAAGTGAGAAAGCAGTTCAATTTGGAGTTGGTCAGGGTTGCAAACAGGTCACAGCAGGGCTGGCTCCAACAGATGAAGATCTTGGATGCTATTGACTGACTGAGGGACCACTTGTGTGAGAGAATTGATCTGCTTAACTTATCTGCTAAAATATTGGATCTGCCCAGGATGTTGGTGGGAGAAGAAAGTGTTGGGAAGACATTGCCCACAGCCATACACTCTCATGGCTTTTCAGAAGAGTGGGAAGGAATGGGTTACACCTTGTTTCATGATCTACCAGATGACAGACATATTGTCAGTCTGTACCCCAATCACACCTAAGGCAATCCTGAAAAACCTGCAGTGCAAGAAGGATCACCCATATCTCCATCATACAGATATGAAGATTGGCCTCAGACTGAGATTGGACTGTCCCCCCTTCAAAACACACTTCCAATCCAGAAGGGATACATCCACAGATTCAGTATCTTCCTTCACAGAGCAGAGTGTGTGGTCACTACATCTGACCTTGATAATGCAGGAGCTCTGCCATAAGGCCTCACACCTGCAAGTTTACTGAGAATTTTGTCATTGTTTAATAGCCTCTGGTCACTACAACTGACCTTGATACTGCAGAAGCTCTGCCACAAGACCCTACACCTACAAGTTTACTGAAAAATTTGTCATTGTTTAATAGCCTGTGGCCACTACATCTGACCTTGATACTGCAGGAGGTCTGCCACAAAGTCTTACACCTTCAAGTTTACTGAGAATTTTGCCATTATTTAATGTAAGCATATTTATCATGAAGAACCTTCCTGTGTATTACACATGCCTGCTCTGTGATCGAAAGTCCCTGTGAAATAGTCAGTGCACTCAAAGGACCTCTTATTAAGTTGGCCATTGTCCCCTTTTGCTTGATCAGTAGTCTATACTGCATATGTCAGTTATTTAGTCTCATGAAATGACAACCTGTTTTACTTACATCTCTTTGTTAATTTCTTTGTTCTAGCTATAAACTAATTGCTCTCAGTTATTAATTGACCTGAGGGTGGGATTGTCACTGTAGTAGAATGTATTGCTAAATATCCCCTTAGTGCTGTCTCCTCTTACAGTCAGTCACTATCTTCCTTCATAGAGCAGGTATATGTCATATGTTATTACATTTCTGTTTGTTCTAAGACTGTGTAAAGCAGTGAAAATACTTTGGTAGTATGTTATATTTGTAAAACTTTCATTCAGATTGGATAAACTTTATGTATGCTGAGAGTTTTTCCCTTTAACACATATGAATATTATGTGAGTTACACATATGAATATTATGTGAGTTGCTGGTGTTCTGGTGCATACATAATTATGCTACTCCTTAGCTTATCCTGTATTCGTCTGCTCCAGCTCTGCCATCTTTCATCCTATGATGACTCAGTAATATCTCTCAACATCTCTCCAATTGTGTCCCAACCACTTATCCGTACTTCCTCTTTACATTCTCCACATATTGCACCAAACCTATTTAATATTGCCCTTCAGCTTTATTCCAAATATAGACTGATTAACTACAGTTTGACTCAAACCAAAACAAAATTAAGTGCAAGAGTCCTGTCCAAAAATCAAGTATGCACAGTTCCCCAGTATACTAAAATCCTTCTAAGAGGAGTTATACACCCTAATCCTAGTCCCCCCATCACAATAAACCAAGATAATTTCTCTCTCACACACTTCTGTAACCTAAGCCAGTCCCCAACCATGGTGATTTAATTTTTGCTGCAATAAATGTTAAATTTGGCTTAAACCCAGCATACACAACTCTGAAGCTATACCTCCTGGCTATAATAGCATCCATAATGAGTGCATAAAGAGGGGAAAGTGTTGGTATTGCTTTAATATTTCCCAATAACTACCACATTTCCCCAAACCAATACCAAAATTCAATCCATCAGAGCTTCTTATTCCTTTCCTCAAAATAAACAGTTATAAACAAATACGTATTACTGTCCTTTACATCCCTCCTGATGACAATACCAATATACTGGAAGATATCCCACACTGGATATATGTAACATTTCAGCATGAAAAAATATTACTAGATGACGTGAACGTCAATTGGCTGGACATAAGCCTTAACTCCCCTACATCTAGCATGAACTTATATGGTTTCCCATGACTAATTAATAGCCCCATACATTATAACAAGACATCAAATTCTCTATTAGACTGGACCATAGTATCAGACCCTAGCAAATACTCTATCACAGGTACAATGCCAGACTCTCTCAGTGATCATCTCCCAGTCTATATGACCAGTCATCTCACACATCCAGTTAAACAGCATATTTATAAAACACGCAACCTTTCCAAGTGTAACCCATAAATATTCATTACTACACTACCATCTATTAACTGGAACTTCTTAAAAATGTTCCTCTTAGATGGTGCTGTAATCAAATTCAATACAACTTTTCTAAATATCCTAAATAGCCTTGCAGCTCCTAGAAGGAAGAGAATAAAACAAATAATGCAATTTGTCTATCCAAGAAGAGTAGAATGCTAATGCAGGATAGAGGAAAAGCTTGGAAAGAATGGTAAAAATTTAAAACACCCCAATATCTTGAAACCTGCAGAATGCTTCAGAGTCATACTATAAAGCAAATAAATGAAGACAAAAAATACACTGTAATAACTTTCAGTATAATACTAAACACAACTCTAAAATATTTGGACATCCATTGAATAAATCTTACATCCCGCTGAAAAATTCAACCCAAACCCCTCTCCCGATAACTCACGTCTCGAAACTGCAATACAGTTCAACTCTTATTTATAGATAGTATAGCATCTCTAACAAAGGATTCCTCAACATCTAATCCCACCCTACCTAACAGCCACATATCGCCACATCCACTTTCATGTTCAAACCTGTGCCCACATTCCTATATAAAACTACTCTTAAACAAACTTTGACCATACTGTTCTTCAGCTGATTATCTTCCAAGCAAGTATCTAAAAATAGCAGCCAATAGTATTGCCTATCTTGTCTCAAGCTTATAAATAGGCCAGTACAGGAATCCCATGTTCTCTCTCTCTCTCTCTCTCTCTCTGGAAAAAGTCACACATTATCTCTCTGCACAAAGGAGGAAATACAACAGACATTAATGACTTTAGACTTATAGCAATCTTATCTCTCCTCACCAAAATACTTGAAAAATGTATTCAAAAACAATTGCTAGTCTATCGCCTGCAGGAAAAACTCCTATCCTCTACAAAACATGGCTTCCATCCTTCCCATAATACTAGCACTGCCCTTCTAACCTGCACAGATACTGTCAATAAAGCTAGAGACAATGGCAAACTATTGCCTTCCTTATTTCTAGACTTGTCCAAAGACTTTGATACAATTTATCACAGCAAATGTCTACTTCAAATGTCTTCACTAGGTCTCTCTCAGCCCACCCTTCTGTGGTTCAAAAGCTACCTCTCCAATAGGCGTCAGTCAGTAAAATGGCACTCCATGTTCTCCTTACCTCCCAGTCACCACCGATGTACCACAAGGCTCTATCCTTGGTCTCCTCCTTTTAACATTTTTGTCAACACCCTCTATACAGCCACACAACAGGCCACCCTAATACAATATGCAGATGATTCCACTCTCATTTGTACATCTGACAACATGAGGCACCTCCAAAACAATTACTCAGGAAGCTTTAACAGCCACTGTAACATGGCTTCGTAACTCACTTCTCATGCTAAACACAAAAGAGACCAAACTACAAATTGTTTCCCCAAAATCCCTCTCTCATGAAAAAACTAAATTTAAAGTCCTCTCTCTCTTGATTATACAACCACTGAAGTTATTTCTCATAGCAAACTATTAGGGTGATAGTGGATGATAATCTTACATTTGACCTGCATATACAAAATTGTGTAAGAAAAACTCATCAAAAACTAGAAATGCTTTACACAGCCAAAACCTTCTCACCTATGCAACTAAAACTACACTTGCTACTACTTATCTCCTTCCCATTCTTTTTTATGGTGCTCCCAGCATTACTAACCTCCAGGCTTCACAAAAATTAAAACTTGAACAATGCTAAAACAAAGTTGCTAAATTTGCAGCACATACCCCTTTCAGAAAAGCTGGTTAGAACTGCCACATCAACTAACATATAGCCAAGTGGAGTGCCTTCTGTGTGGACTCTGCATGTCCTCCCCGCGTTCGAGTGACGTTTAAAGACATGCAGGTAGGTGCATGCGTGAATGGGTGTGCCTTCTTTGAAGGTTGGGCGTCGGGCTGGCACCTCGGCACCAGAAAAATACACTGCCAATCATTAGCGGACCGGAGTTCCGCTGTGGCGACCCCTAACCAGGAAAAGCTGAAAGACATTAGTTTTAGACATAATATAAAAACATTGGTTAAGAATATATTCAAGGTATATAACAATCATTTAATATATAGAGAAATTTTAGAAAACTTGTAGAGAAATTAAAGATAAGTTAGCCTAATAGGAGTTACAATATGAAGTGAGGGAAAACAGGTTTATGGCATATTTAGAGATAAAGTTGGAGAAGAGAATTTGATAGCAGTAAGGATGCAAATGTTTTTATATTATGTCTAATTTGTTATAATTATTTAAACTGCAGATGTTTTTGTTTTATTTTTGAAGATTGTAAAAATTATTGTTCTTAAAATGTTTTGCAATAATTTAGAACTTTTCTCCCCAGATCTCCGCTGAAAATGGCCTTCTACCCAGTGGGACTTTCCCAGTAATTAAATGTCAATCAAAAAATAACTAAATAAATAATAAGTAATAGTCACAGTGGCCCTTGATAGGGAAAAGACAACCTAGAGAACCCAAAGGAGTTGTTATGCAGAACTGAATATACTGTCTGCAAATCTGGGTGAGTTTGATAAGATAATGCATTGGTTGACAGAACATGGACCGCTGGATAGAAAGAATCCATTGAAGGACTCTCATGTAAAATCTTGCCTAAGAGACAAGGCCAATCTACACTGCCATGAATCCCAACAGATGGAGGATTAAGTCAGCAGGGGATGTTGATGCAGTGGCACCTGTAAGGTCTGCAGGTGCACAGAAGATAGACTGGCTAAAGGAAGTCTGGCTATCTGAGTGGTAGTGTACAGGTGGCACCATGTGAATTCTAAAGTTTGAACTTGCTCCATTTTAGATTTTTCAATGCTCTCAGCCATTCCTAAGGACAAGCACAGATGGAGTAAGGAGTCCTTGCTTTCAATTAGGGAATCACTCATGGTGGCTGTGATGAGTCAGTTATTTAGATAAAGGAACACCCGGAACCCCTGCAGTCTGAGTCATGCTGTTACCACTGCCATGCACTTGGTGAACACCCAGAGGGCTGTGGTGAGATCAAAGGGCAGCGCTCTGAACTGAAAATGACAGGCTCTGTCAGAAGTGAAGGAACCTCCTTAACTGCTGGGCTATCTGGATGTGATAGTAAGTGTCTTGGAGGGCCACTGAACACCTACAGTTATCCTTCCTCTGAGGAGACACTATGGACTGTACCATGATCATATGAGATAATGTCTGTTTTACAAAATGGTTCAATTGATTGAAGTTCAAGACTGACCTGAGGTCCATGTTCTATTTTGAAATAAAAAAAAAAAAAAAAAAAAACTTGAGTAAACTCTGGATCCTCTCTGGTCTGGTAGGACCTGCTGGATCACTCATTTTCTAACAGCTTTAAGTTTTCTGTGCCTCTGTCCTTCATTTTGGGGATGGAATGTCTGGAAGGAGCTTGAGCTCCAAGTTTGGAAAACATAGAAAAGGGATGAAATATCCTCTAGTTTTTGCTCTTGGTACCTAGGAATCTTGAGTGATGGCTGACCAGGCATGAGGGTGCATAGATAAGTATCACCCAACTGCCTCCAGAGTAGGACAGTTGGAAAAACCTTCAGGAATGCTGAAAGAATTTTTCAGTTAAAGGGAACTTGAAACTCTTGATGTTGCAGATCACCTCTACCTCTCGGATGATGTCTGCTCATATTCCCCCTCTGACACTGGGCATCCCAGCTTGCATAATGGTTAGGGTCTTTGCCTCCTATGCACAAGGTGCAAGGTTCAATCCTGACCTCCGGCCAATGCCTGTATGGAGTTTGCATGTTCTTCCTGGATCTCTGTGGGGTTCCTCTCACCTTCCAAAAGCATGCTAAGTGTTTCCACCTCAAACTTTCCCCAAGAATGGAGCTGTGGGAAGCAGCACAGACTCTAAATGGTGCCCTATAAGGACAAGAGTTGCATACATCAAGCTGGGCTACAATCAGTGATTGCAAAGTCCACCCCAGCGAAACAGTTAGTCCACAGCCTCAACCACTGGCATCAACTGTGGCGTGTAGTATCCTCAAGACAGAAGAATATGAATCACAGACTGCACACAGTGTCAAGGCTAGCCACTTAATGATATAAAAATTGGGTCTAGGTGATTCGTCATGTTGACTAATGTCACCAGTGGTGAATGGGTTGAAGACCCGGTCTACTCACACCTATGTCAGGGATCTATGCTAACAGTGGGAGGGGTGTATGTGCTCCTACTGGCCAGTGTATGCCAACCATAAAGCTCATCAGCTCTTGGTCAATCAGCTACTGGCTGGCTAGTATCAAGTTGCCTTACCAGGGATAGTTCTGTTGAGTGAAAGCTGGACATAAAACCAATCAATCTGCCAAACATGAACTAAGAATTGCTACACTCATTGTAGGTTCCTGACAGGATGGAGTTTGAAAATGGATGACATAATGATAATGAGTAGGTTGGACATCCTATGAATCCAGGAGACAAGATGGAAGGCCATTGAAGCAAAGTCACTTGGCTTGGGGTTCAGAGTCTACTATACAGGAAGGGGACAAGGTATTCATAATCCCAGCCTAAGCTAAGCCCCACAGCAGGGCTGTGATAGTAAGGACAAAAGTGCATTAAGACAACAGTTTCGGGACTTTTTAGATCAAACAGAACAACATGAATTGCTACAGGGTCACAACATGAATTGGTGTTGATAACGAGTGAACTGAATGAACATATCGGGACAGACAGAACAGGATATAATGAATGTCCTGGTCTGGATAGGTGGGGCATCAGAAATATAGAAGGAGAGGCCATTCTAGATTTCTGTCTGGCAAATGTATTGATGGTGGCCAACACATGGATCAGTAAGAGAGGTAGTCACATGCTCACATACAAGAGTGGCCAACATGCAACTCAGTAGACTTCATCATAGTCAGTCCACAGCATAAACCACTGTTTGACGAAATCAACTGCAAGCAGTTGCCAGAGAAGGCTCTAAGGTCAACAGAGACTAGGCTGAAGACCTGGAAGTTGACATAAGTGAAAGCACAGGAGTTCAAGGTTTTATTTAGGGCTCTAGCATCGCAGGAAGAAGAGGAAATAGGTGGAGTTGAGGAAGAATGGCAGCACCTCAAAACAGTATGTGTAAGGAATGCAGAATAGGTATGTGGCTGAGCCAGTTATGGAATGAAGGTACATAAGGAAAGCTGGTGGAATGCAGAAGCCCAGGAAGACATCAAAAGAAAGAAGAAGTGCAGGAACAAGTAGGAGATAGAAAAGATTGAGCAGGCTAGGAAGGAATACTGGTTGGCTATCAACGAGGCTAAGAGAGGATCTGCAGTAGCAAAGAACAAAGCATCAGTGACACACTACCAGCTTCTGGAAAGTGACTTGGTACATAGCACAAAGAAACTCAATTAGCCTGTATGGCAAAGACTGAAAGATAAAGAAAGATAAAGGATGCCAGTAACAACCTGCTCACCAGCCCACAGGAAATCAAAGACAGATGGAGGGAGCACTTCCAGCAACTTCTGATTGAAAAAAAAAACAACAGAAGCTGTACTGCCTGAGACACAGCCTACGATGAAAGAAGAGGAGCACCTGCCCTAGAACAAGTAAGGACAGCACTCAGGAAAATGAAGTTAGGAAAAGCAGCAGGCACAGAGGAAGTTTCAGCAAATATGATCAAGATGTTGGGTGAGACAGGGGAAATCGGCTCCTGAGGTTACTCATAGCAGTATGGAGAGAAAGTCATATCCCAGATGACAGGAGAATAAGCATACTAGTGCAGGTATACAAGAACAAATGTGACACCCACAACTATGGACAGTACAGAGGTGTCAAACTCCTATCACACTGCATGAAAGTTCTGGAGATGGTAACTAATAAATGAATATGCAGAATAGGAGAAAATAAAATGGGAGATGAGCAGTTCAGATTCAGATCAGGATATGCCACAACCAACCTAATGTTTGCAGTAAGAGATGAGAAGAAGCTAGAAATGAGGAAAGAGTTTGACTGGGCATTCCTAGACTTCTAGAAAGGATATGACAAGGTCCCAAGAAAGCTGATTTGGGCAGTCCTGTGGTGGTTCTAAATCCCAAATTGGTAGAATTAGTGCAGGCTATCTACAAGGACCTAATAACTCAAGTACAAACAGTATTCAGTCTCACAGGGGGATTCCCAGTAGAAGTCTGAATGAGGAGGTCAAAGCTAGAATCAGATTGGCTGCGGCCAACTGACATATAGTAGCAGGAATAGTGTATGACAGAAGAAGGCCAGAGAATCTGAAAAGTAAAGTGTACAAAATAGTGATGTGACCAGTAGTACTGTATGGTACAGAAACCTGGGCAGTAAAGGAAGAGCAGTGGAGAAAGCTAGAGGTGATGGAAATGAGGTGCCTGAGATGGGTAATAAGATGCACACTGTGGGGCAGGTGAAGAAATGAGAACATCAAAGCAGAAGTCAAAGTATCTCCTTCTGTAAAGAAAGGTCAAAGAGAACAGGTTACGGTGGTTTGGGCACATGTGCAGAAAAGCAAAAGACAGTCTGGTGAAGACGATTTGGGACAGACAAGAAAAAGGCAAGAGGAAACAAGAGCATCCAGCAAAGAGGTAGGTGGACTGTGAGAGAGAAGACCTGCGACAGTCAGGCATGACAGTCAAAGTAGGCAGGACTGTGGTATTGAATCAAGAGAGATGGCAACAGTCGACAAAACACCCTGACCATATGTAAAAAAATGGGAAAAAGGGGACTGATGATGACACTACCCATGCCACTGCAATTCTAGTTTAGACCTCCTCATTCAGACTTCCCTTCTCCTCCACCTCCCCTCCCAGATACTTGAAGCTGTTAATCTGTTTCACTATTTTCCCTTTTATCTCAGTTTTTAGCTTCTTCTGATTACCCCCATTTTCTGTCATTACAAATGTGTTATTTGTACTCACTTTCATAGCATATGTCTTCAGTTTTGCATTCCATTCTCCTATCCTTTGCTGAAGTTCTTGCACAGAGTCTACCTGTAATGCCACATCATCTGCTTACAGCAATTTTTTTAATTTGTCCCCTCCAACCTGTTTGCTAATGTAGTCCATCACCGGAATGAACGGTAGAAAGCTCAGAGCTGAACCCTGGTGCACGTCCACTCCCACTGGAAACTCATCTGTGAGACTGAACACTGTTTGTACTTAATTCATTGGGTCCTTTTACATAGCCTGAACTAATTCTACCAATGTTTCTGGGACTTCACACCACTGCAGAACTGCCCAAATCAGCTTTCTTGAGACATTGTCATATGCTTTCTCCAAGTCTAGAAATGCCCAGCTGAACTCTTTCCTCGTCTTTAGCTTTTTCTCAACTATCTGATTCACTACAAACATAGGGTTGGTTATGCTGTATCCTGATCTGAATGCAAACTGCTCATCTTCCATTTTACTTTCTACTATTCTGCATATTCATTTATCAGTCACCCTCCCAGAACTTCCATGCAATATGGCAGAAGTCTGATACCCTGCACTGTTTACAGTTGTGGATATCCCCTTTGCTCTTGTACACGGGCACTAGTATGCCTATTCTCAAGTCACCTGGGGTACACCTTTGCCTCCACACTGCTATGAGTACCCTTAGGAGCCATTTCTCCCCTATCACACCTAACATCTTGATCATATATGCTGTGACCTCATCTGAACCTGCTGCTTTCCCCTGACTTCATTTTCCTTAGTGTTGTTTTTACTTCTTCTAGGGTGGGCTCCTCCTCTTCTTTCATCATAGGCTGTGTCTTGGGCAATACAGCTTCTAAGATATTTTCTTCATTCAGAAACTGCTGGAAGGACTCCTTCCATCTGCCTTTGATTTCTTGTGGGCTGATAAGCAGGTTCTTACTGGCATCACTTAGAAAGGGTATCTGACTATCTTCTTTATCTTTCTGTTTTTGCCTTGAAACCTGTTAGAGTTTCTTTGTGCCAGCTAGCCACCCAGCAGCGTTAATCTTGACCCCAGGTGATTGTCATTGTTGAAGTGTCACTCCTACCTCAGGTGCAAAAATGGGAAAAAAGGGATTGTGGATGGATGGATCTATCGAGTCACTTTCCAGAAGCTGGTAGAGTGCCTCTGATGCCTTGCTACTACAACTTCTCTCTTAGCTTGTTTATTTTAGCCAACCAGTATTCCTTCTTTGCCTGGTCCATCTTTTCTATCTCTCACTTTTAACTGCACTTTCTTCTTTCTGGAGTTCACCATTCAACCACCAGCTTTCCTTATACACCTTATTTCCATACCTGGCTCAGCCACATACCTGCTCTGCATTCCTTACACTTGCTGTTTTAAGGTGCTGTCATTTTTTTTCAGCTCCACCTACTTCCTCTTTTTTCTGAGGTACTAGAACCCTGAGTAATTCCTTGAATTCTTGTGCTTTCAGTCCATTAACTTGCAGATCTTTGCATAGTCTCTATTGATCTTAGAGCTTTCTCTGACCACTGCTTCCAGCTGATTGTGGCAAATAGTGGTTTATGCTGTGGTCCAACTGTTTCATTGGGGGTGAATTTGCAATCGCTGATTCTATCACAGTGCCTTTTCCTTATTATGAGGAAGTCTACCTGAGCTGCACGTTGGCCAGCCTTACATGTAATCTTGTGATTATCTGTCTTACTGAACCATGTGCTGGTCAGTGTATGTTGGCCACCATCAAGCCATTTGTCACACAGAAATGTAGAATGGCCTCTCTTTCTTTATTCCTGTTGCCCCAGCCATATGGACTAAGGAAGTCCTCATATCCTGTTCTGTCTGCCCCAATATTTGCATTCAGGTCACCCATTAACACCAATTCATGCTGTTCTGATTGATCTAGAAAGTCCTGCAACTACTGTCGGAATAAAAACTTTTCCTTGCTATCACAACCCTGTTGTGGGTCATGGGCTGAAATTATGAACACTATCTTATCATTACACTGGAGTCTGACTGTGGCCTGTAATGCTACATCATCTGTGTACAGCAGCTTTGTTGATCTTTTCCCTCCAATCTGTTTGCTGATGCAGTTGATAACCAGTATGGCAACTGTAGTTTATGGCAGAAGAATACCAAAGAAGCTGAAAAGCAAGGTGTACAAAACAGTGGTGTGACCAGTACTACTGTATGGTACAGAAACCTGGGCAGTAAAGGCAGAGGAGTTGAGGAAGCTAGAGGTGTTGGTCATGACGTGCCTGAAACAGGTGGTAGGATGCACACTGTGGGACAGACAAAGAAATGAGGGCATCAGACCAAAAGCCAAGGGAGCTCCAATTGCAGAGTAAGTCAAAGGAAACAGATTACAGTGATGTGGGTACATGTACAGAAAGCAGAAGACAGTCAGATGGAGAAGATTTGGGACAGACAGGAAGAAGGTAAGAAGACATGAGAGCATCCAGCAAAGAAATGGATAGATTGTGTGAAAGAAGACCTGTGACAGTCAGACATGATAGCTGAAGAAGGTAGGGCAGTGGCATTGAAGTGAGAGAGATGACAACAGTTGACACGACACCCTGACCCTGTGTATAAAATGTGAGAAAGGGGACTGATTATGATGATGATGCCTTGTGGGCCTCTTTCCCCAGGAGTATCTTAGGCAAAGGAATTACAAAACCACAAGCATTTTCTACCCTTCTGGTTACAGGAGAATGACCATTGCGGGATGGAAAAAATGGATTCTGACAGAAGACAGAGTTTTGCATTCCTGTGCATTCCTAGTAATTGCATACATAACCTGGGGTCCAAACAGGGTGGACCCATCAAAATGTCATTCAGGAAGGACATCTTAAAGTTCTCTGCAAAGTCTCACAAATGCATCCAGACATGGCAACAGATGGCAATGCTGATGTCTGCTGTTCTGAATGTGCCTCTTGCAGCATTTGATAATAAGGGTATGGACACATTAGAAATGGATTGGATGGTAGCCAACTGTTAGTCCATCAGCCTATGGGACTCTACAATCATGGCACTGGAGACAGAGTTTGAAAGTTCTTTAGTCAAATCCTTCAGCAGTCTAGTTAGATGGGCCCCACACAGAATGTAGTTCAGTTGCACTCACTTCCCAAACCTATTCAGAGCCCTAAACTCTCTATGCTGGGGGATGGCCAGAAGTACTTGTCTCAGGGTTTTCCTTTTTAGTGGCTGCCACAACCACAACAGCATCGACTGCAAGTCCCTTACTCCAGTAAGATCAGTCTCAGGGGGAAACCAAAATCTTGTCTGGCTTGTGAGGTATCAGGTCCACCACTTCTGATTCCTTCCACACCTACTGGAACACTAGGTCGACTAATTCATCTTCAGTAAGAACGACCCAGAATGTAATGGCCTTGAGAAACATCGACTTCAACAGTGGACCAAACTCCCCTCTATCTGAGCAATTCTAGGTCATCTCCAAATCACACACATCTTCCAGGGGAGATCTTGTGGAATTTTCTCCCTCATCAAGGTCAGTGTTTTCTGTGAGGGACTCTGTGGGAAGACCAATGCCTCATTTTTCATTTGTGCTTCCTGTGCTCCTTAGCAGGGGAGGAGTGTCTGGGGAAGAATTGGAAACAATGGGGAAGCCAGACTCCCAGGCTTGAGGCAGATTGCTGCTGGCTGTCCTTAGAATAAAGAATGAAGGGGAAGTGAAGCTCATGAAACATCAAGGGCTCTGGGAGGATCTGAGTGGAAATGGATCACCTTCTCTTCTGAATGGGAGAGGATCTCCTTCTCTTCTGAGTAGGAGAGGATCTTCTCAAAGACCTTGAATGCCAAAGCTCAGGCTGATCCCAAGGGAGACCTCCTTGGGTCTATGGACCATGACAGGTCTTCCTCTGGGGATGAAGACAAGTCCAGATTCAAGGCCAACACTGGCATCAAGCTATCAAGGGCTGAGGCATGGAGGGGCAGGGATGGCACTGAGAATCATGGAGTTGACAACGACCCCTGGATCCCAACACAGACTCCTTGGTTCTGGAACCTACTGAGATCTGACTTCATCGGAGTCAAGTGAGTTAAAGAAATTGCCAGAGTCGAAGAAGCCCAGACTTCCAGCACCAACAGAGAAGGCCAGATCAGAGAAGAAGATACCAAAAGAGGGGTTGAAGGACCTGGTTCCAATATCCCCAAATCAGGAGGAAAGTACAGTTATGTAAAATATTACCATAACAGTAGCTGTCCTCTTTACTGTTGCAGTATCCAAAACAGAATGGCTCTCCTGCCAGGGCAGCCTGACATTTGGCCAGTATATAAAATCATAATGATCCTGTATGCACCATACATCACATCTATGCTCCCCGCACAGAATGTAGGGCATAAAAGGGATGAACAGATGCAACTAACCAGAACTGAATTGTGCCAGAAGAGTACAGTCTGCATAGGACAAAGAAGTCCATGTACATCCAGAAGGAAAATATCTAGAAGAAAAAGGGGAAACCCTCATCAAGAATGTAATCTAAAACAAGAAAACAGAACAAACAAAAAGGGGGGTTGGAGGGAGGGAGGGAGCAAGTACTGCAACAGTGAAGAGAAGGACATCTGTTATGGTAAGATTTTACACAACCCCTCCATGGAGAAGTAAAAGCCAGCAACAGAACAGTCTTCCAGGTGCAAAGTTGCAAAGAAGCAGAATCTGAAGGCTCAAAATGAGCCTGAGTCAATTTTTCCAAAACAAAATGAAGGTCCCAAGAAAGAAGAACAGGTTTCCTTGGAGGCCTGATATGCAGTACACCTTTAAGAAATTGTTTACCATCAAAACAAGATGCCAAAGGAGGATCTAAGACCAGATAAGTATTAATGGCTGATAAATGGGCCTTTACAGGAGAATAGGCCAGGCCAGACTGGAGCAACTCACACAAATAAGAGAAAACTACAGGGACCCCCCCCCCCACTGAAAAAGGGTCCAGACTATGGGCATGACACCAGACAGAAAATCTTTTCCATTTGGACATATAAGATTTCCTGGTAGAGAGTTTTCTTGCCTCCTGTAAAACCCTGAGCATGTCCTCAGAAAAGATGTGCCTGAAAGGAATCAAAACCCTATCATCCACAATGTCAGTTGAAGAGCGGACAAGTAAAGATGAATGAGACCTCTTGCCCTGTGTGAGAAGATCCAACCTGTGAGGTAACATGTGATGATTGCCCCTGAACAGATGCATTAAGAGTGGGAACCAGTGCTGTATTGGCTAAAAGGGAGTCATTAGCAAGATTTTCAGGGAGTCCAGCTGAATCGTCTGCAGGACTCTTGGAAGTAGAGGAAAATGGGGGAAAACATAAAGAAATATCCCTTTCCAATGAAAAGAAAGGGCATCCATCTTCCACACCAGATGGCATGGGAACAGAAGAGAAGAAGCTGCCTGTTCAGAGGGGAGGCTAAACAATCAACCTGAGGAATACCCCACCAGTGAAGAATGTCCAGAAACACGTATCTGTGAAGCATCCATTCATGAGCATGTGTTCTGGACCTACCACTAGGGCATGCTCTGAAGGAATGTGTACTGCCTGAAGAGTTAACTGATAACTGAGAGATAACTGACAGCCACCTCCCAAGCCTAAACAGCCATCCTGCAGAAGAGGTTAGATGCTGTGTCTCCCTGCTTGTTGACATACCACATCACTGTAGTGTTGTCTGTGTATATTTTCATGGGGCCTAGAGAGAACATGGGGTGAAAAGCTTGAAGTATAAGAATCAGAGCTCTCACCTCTTTGATGTTGATATGGTCAGACTGCTGATGGGGAGGCTAGAGACCCTGAACTTTCAGGTGACCAAAAGAAGCCCCCCCCACATCTGAAGCATCGGTGAACGGTACTTGAGAAGGGACTGCAGGCTGAAAGGGCCAGCTGGGTTGAGAGCAAACTGTTGAAACCACCACTCAAATTCCTTCTTTAGATGGGGAAGGAGAGGTACACTAAAATCTAGAGGGTGACAATGCTGCAGTCAAACTGACTTGAGGTACCACTGAAGGTTCTGCATATGCAGCCTAGCAACAGAAAGCCTGAAGAAGCTCCCTGGCTGGCATGGCAGTCATAAGAAGAAGAGACTGAAAGAAGTCTGTCAATGACAAAACTTTTGGAAGGAAGTGAGGCCAACATTGGTACTGTCTGAATCTTGCATCCCAAATACACATGATCCTGAGAGGGAGTCAGGATGGACTTTTGCAAGTGGATAGTAAACTGTAGACTTTGAAGAAGACATGGTGAACTTCAGATCCTGTAAAAAATGACTGGGAGAAGGTGCCAAGAAGCAACAGGTTGTGTAGATAAGGAAATATCTGAGTGCTTTGGAGCTTGCAGAAAGCAATCACAGGAGCTAAGCATTTTGTGAATACCTATGGGGCCATATAGAGGACAAAGGGAAAAGCAGGGAACTGAAAATGAAAGGAAGGTACAGAGAAATGTAAAAACTTGCTAAAAAGAGGGTGAGTAGAGATATGAAATTAAGCATCTTTCAGATCCAAAGACACCAGAAAAGCCTGGGGTAACAAAAGAGGAAACAGGGTTTGAAGAGTAAGCATACAAAAAGAAGGGAACTTGAGAAAGTTGTTGATCTGGGGAGAGATCTAGAATAGGTCTCCAAGTGCCCTCCTTTTGAGGAACCAGGATGTTCCTGGTTCCTCCTTTTGAGGAACCAGGAACATCCTGGAATAAAAACCCTTTCCCACTTGGGAAGGGGGGGGGCAGGTTGAATGGTTTCTTTGTTCACCATGGACTCTAGAACCGGGAAATGAAGAGGATGCCCTAGAGAATGCTGATAAATCCCTAAAAAAGGAGGGAGAGACTTCCATACCATGAAGTAACTCTGAGGGATAATAGAAATAACCCAAGAGTCTGAAGTGATGAGATGCCAAATTGGAAGACAAAGGGAAAGTCAAAGGGACAAAGGAACCTACTCTTGGAGGTCTGGCAGGATTACCTGTGAACAAAAGCAGATCTAGAAGGATAATTCCTCTGGAGCTTAGGGAGTGGTGAGACAAAAATATGTTTAAGGTCCTGCAAGACTTTGCCTTTCTCTTGAAGAGACTTAAATGTGTCCAGCAGCAGCAGTACCAAAAAGATGTTTATTATCCAAAGGAGCCTCCAACAACTTGACCTTAACGTGCTCAAGCAAAGCCTGAAGACAAAGCCAAGAATAACGCCTCATGACAGACCCAAATGCCACAGCCCTAGAAGAGGTGTCAGCAACATCATAGCCACACTTAATAGAGTGGTGAGCTACTTGAGAAGCAGAACCTGAGAAAGGTAAGGCAGAGGATTTGCCTTCAGAATCAGGAAGATCAGAAATAACCTGACAAACCTGAGCAATCAAGGCCACAGCATATCTGGTCATGTGGGTCTGGTAATTAACAGCCATAAAGGCCAAAAGAGAAGCAGTGTAAACTTTCTAACTAATCCTCTCCATTGCCATACTATCCTTATCAGAAGGCAAAAGTCTGGAAGAGGGCAAAAGCTTAGAAGGTTTGTCAGAAGAGACTGAAACCACAGCAGAATCAGCAGAAGAACATTTAAATAAAAACTGACAATCCTCGGGAGCATTATAGATCCCATCAGGTTTCTTAGGTGCAGGAGGCTGAGAATCAGGAGACTTGGAAACAACAAAGAAAGTATCTAACATGGCAGCCAACACAAGAGGAATTCCTGATGATTTAGGAGTATCCACCTGAAGCAACTCATATCTTCTCTGAATATCTAACACTTGAGAAGAATCCCACTTAAAGTATTCCATCATCTTAACAATTGTGTCCCTAAAGGACAATTCCTCAAAAGGAGACTCAGGGCTAACATACTCCTCTTCATCAGAACTATAAGCCAAGGGTGAAGGCATCTGTGAAGAATAAAACAACAGTATCTCATCAGACACTGAATCCTCATCCAAGGAATCCAGTTCCCTAAGTCATTTAGAAGGGGCAGAGGTCCAAGGAGGAGCAGATACTGAAACCAGTTAGGGAGGCTTTAGGGTCATCAAGACAGAAAACAAGCCCTGAGTAAACTCCTGCCATTCCCTTTGAGGATCCTTAGGACTGACTGAAAATGCTTCAGTTTTGTCTTTTCTTGGAAGGGATATCAGCCCTAACAAATACCGGAAGTCCTGACCATTGGTGAGATTCGATAAGGAAACCGGAACCTCCCCCTGATCAATATCTGTGGAATCTCTCTAGGACCCTCCAAGATAATCACAACAGGTGTTCCCCCTCAATGTGTGGAGCAGACACCTGCAAAGTCACAGAGGACATGTGGAAGAATGGATCCATGCCATCCTCTGATGGGATCGAGGAGACAGAGGAATCTGAAGTAGATGCAGAACGACCTTCAGAGAGCTATTATCCACTTCTACAGGATCATCCGGTAGAGGTTGGAAAGCAAAAGAATCCAGACGAGAGTTCTTGGCCGCCTTCTTTTTTTAGATGATATGGACTATAGGTAGCAAAATAAAATACAAGAGAAAAAAAAAAAAAAAAAAACAACCCCAATGGGGCACTTATCTGGTGGCTAAAAAAATCTTTACAGAAACATGGTGTTTGGACCAACTAGCAAAAGTAACGTTTGAACTGGCAACAAGGTAGTTCTGGGTAGTTGTGTCTATACACCCTGTTTATGCCCTATGTTCTGTGCAGGGAGCATACATTTGATGTACGGTGCATACAAGATCATTAAGCTTTTGTATACTGGCTGAGCTTTGGGCTGCCCTGGGCAGGCGATCCCTTCTGTTTTGGATAATGCAACAGTGATATAGAAAAATATCAAGTAAAACCCTTAGCTGAATTTTAGTTTTCAGGAATTTCTTCATCTTTCTATTAACATCAGCTTGGGTGAGGGTCCTTAAAGACTGCAGTGACATCAAGGAACATGCCACCGAAGGGGGTCTGGAAGACCAGGGCCATGTCTCTCTAATGGGAAAGTCACAGATTTGCTCTTGGGGGGGGGGGACAGCTCTGGTGAAAAAAAATGATGGAGCTCTATCCTTATCTTTTTTCCCCTTTTTCTCTTGGCTTCTCCCTCTTAGACTTCTCAGTGGGCTTGTCAGAAAACTGCTTGAGATAGGGGAAGCCTGACAGAAAAGTAGCCAGGTCTACTGCTATGGCAGGAAGAAGGCCCTTTAGGATGAGCTTTGAATGGCAGTCAGAAAGGGTCTGTGGCCTGAAGGATAAACACACTTCACAGAGTTCATCCAAATGAACTGTCCCCAAGCAATAAAATGTACTTTTCTTGTAGGTCCTGCAGAAGGACCTTGTGGCCACTGGCCTAAAACTTCTGGAAGCCAAATGCCTTGTCAGACATGCTGCCACTTAACTACCAAACAAAAAAATGATGAAAAGATTACACTAAACAAAAAAAGATTAAGTATACTAAGTCAAAACTCTACATGTGTACTACACTTGTATACTTAAAATATATTACTATTATTATTATTATTATTATTATTATTATTAACTTTTTTATTTTTATTTATTTAATTTGTTAATTGGGTAATGTCCAACTGGGCATGATGCCCATTTTCAGAGGAGGCCTGGGGAGAAAAGCTCCAAATACATATATATATATATATATATATATATATATATATATATATATATATATATATATATATCAGTACACATACATGTACACATGCACATAACATTGAACACTCGAGATGCATACATAATTTTGTATTTGACAAAAAAGCAAAAACAGTATAGCAATTAACTAAAATTACAATTGATTAACAATGTAAAAATTTGCAGCATGACATAGTAGTGAGAACAGTGCAAGACAGATTGTCAAGAAGGAGCAATGCAGTATGTGAAAGGAGCAATGCAGTATGAGACTAAGCAGTATTAGTTTTTACCCTGCTAGCTGAAATAGAGGGAATGAGTCTCGATAATAGCTGTAGCTGTGAGGGAATTATTATTATTATAATTATTATTTTTTGTAAGACATTCCTTGAGGAGTAAAAGGGGGGAACAGGAAGGAAAGGGCTGGAAGCCGCCACCAACTAGATTGAAAAAAGGCAAGACAATGATGAATGAAATCTGTTGCAATAGTAGAAAATACCATTGAAGACTACCAAGAAAAAGAGTAAGGTAGGTAAGCCTGAGAAAGATTGAAGAAATTGCTTATCTTCCGAGAAAAAAATGTAGAACGCAACTAAGGCATTCATTTGCCATATACAGCAACCCACTGGAATACATCAAAACAGCAAAAATATGTATAATATTTAGGGTAATCAATTACTATTCAGAAAACATTACTCAAGATTACTCAAGATCTTCTTCAGATGACATCTGAAAACAATATTACAGATCTCTGCAGTAAACTGGTCTGCTATGGGCTGAGAGGTCAGAGGTATAAAAGCTGTATACAATGGACTATCAAATCTTCTTTCTCTGCAATCCGTTATGTAGGATGCAGATAATTTAAGCAAAGAGGTATAAGGGAGATATGTTAAAACTTGAATCTAAGTTGCTGTTCATGTCCAGGTTAAAGATAAAAGATGTGAATGGATTAAGAGAGTAAGGGGATTATTAACATTTTAGTAAGCAAAGGGTAGTAGAATAACAGCAAAAATGGGATAACAGAAATGTGAAATGCTGTCACAGTGGGAGATTGTGGAGAAAACAGGAAACAATTACAAATACAAAGAAATTATATATTGTGTTGTCGAAGAATTTATACATTTATACATTCTCAGAAATTGTTCTCCCAACAATAGGCATATGATAAGGAATACCCTTAGTATCAACATTTGCAATCTACCTGAGAAAAAATGTTTTGGATGGAAATACCTATGCAAACACTTCCAAGCAAAAATCCTAAATCTTCTAGACTCTGTTGTATATTTGGGAGCCATACATATATATCCTTCTGTTGTTTCTTTGTGAATTTCTTATCCAATCCCTCTTCCAAATCCTTTCTAACATCCCACTGATTGATTTGTATAGTTACCATGCACTATTTTATATGGCCTACTAATTATCCCTTTATTAACAGTCACTTCTATTTCAGATTCTACATAAAACAGTACCAGTGCTGGTCTTTCACTCAGTATCCCCTATTCCTTTCTCTTTGCCTATACTCTGATATCAATCCTTGATATAGAAGGCAGTCACTAGCCTGCTCTCCATATGTATTCTTAACCTCTTCCATTATTTTACCTTTCCCTCTCTAATTATTTGCTCGCAATATGTTGATAACTTCTTGGCTCCTTTGACAGTTTTCACTAGTAAATTCCAGCCCTTCTTGCCTATTCCCTGTACCCCTAATTACAGTCACCCCTATCACCAGAATCCACTTTCTCCATTCCAGTGTTGCCTTAGTTCTTACACTACTTTCTGCCACTTTATGAATATAATATTATGTATGGTTATTGCTACTCTCCTTAAAGATCTTCATCCAAAATTCTAGTCTCTCCTTGTTTCCTGATCTTCACTCTGTTTCATCATCAACCCTTTCCACTTTGAATTATAGTTTTCTGCTTGTGCTATGTATAGGAGCCTTAACTGTGTAGCCATGAAATAACCATTCAAATCAAGCAATCCCAAACCACCTTGCTCTATTGGAAGGATAAACTTATCCCACTTGACTCTTACCCTCTTCCACTATCAGATAAAATCCTTCAATTCTTTATTAATTGATAACCACAACTCTTGTTCTAGTTAATAAAAAAACATGCCTGATCTGTGTATAAAACTAAAGGGACTAAAACATTTTAACTGCTTGTCTCTTGCTGTCCATATCCATAAAACAGAGCTTCCAGTTTCTTAGTTTTTATATTATATATATATATATATATATATATTATTATATTATCTTTTGTTTACTCTCTTCCTACGTATCCTACATATCCTTAGCTGCCATAACAGAATCATTTTAACCCATACTCCATAGAACTTCACTTTATCATGTCCCTATAAATGTGACTATTGCTTAACCAATTCTTATGTAGCTACATAGTTTGCAGCTATTGTCTTTGTTTTATCTTCATTATTTTTTATCCTGAAAAGACTTGAAACTGCTTCAGGATGTTTGACAACATTGAAATGTCCTTTTCTGGTTTTATTGGGTACAAAAATAACATCATCTGTAAATAAAGCCAACTTTTCCTGATTCCCATACCAATTCTATCCTTGAATTTCTGAGTTTCTTATTTTCTTTACCAGCGATTCTAAATATAATGCAAATAACAAAGGGGAAGGAGGATCCCCCTGCCTGGCTCCTTTGTTCAAAAAGTACTTATCATAGAAGCACCCCCCACTTTAATTTTTACCACCAATCCCAAACATATCCTCCTAATTAACCTTATTATTTTGTCAGGGAATGCAAATTCTTTCATTGCCCTGCTCATAAAATCACAGCTTACTTTGTCAAATTCTTTTGCTGCATAAAGACCCAGAAACAACAGTTGTAGTTTCTTACTTTCTGCTTCCCTCTGGATTAGCATTGGTCTATTAATGTTGTCATGTTGTCAGATATTTGCCTCCCCTCCACAAAACCACCACAATTCATATTTAACAATTTTGGCATCACCTTTGCCATTCTTTTAGCCATTATAGACATAAACACTTTATATCATTTTTAGAAATGAAATGAGCCTATATGAAGCTGGATCTGATGGGTCTTTACCCTCTTTAAGTATTACAGCCTTCCAGGATGTTGGTGCGTCTCCTCCTTTTAAAATGCTGTAAGTAAAACCTAGATCTCTATCAGTTTCTTCCCTCATAGCTTCCAAACTTCCACAGGAATACCATTTATTCCTGGAGACTTTCCTATAGATTGGTTATATATCACCATTTTTCCCTCATCTCCTCCTCTTAATTGTTAGTAATTGAGCCTCCTCTACCTCTAACCTTGACACATTTAATTCTTCTCTAAACATCTATAGAGAAATTATTCAGCCTATTTCTAAATTATTTGTAATAGTAGATTTTAAGATTTGGGTTAGTGAGTCCCATATTTAGGGGCCCAACGTAGAGAAATGTGGCTTGTTATGTGAAGATTAATGCTGTTTTGGGATCTGAGGTTTGTAGGTTGGAGACTTTTTATTTGGGCAGTTTGCAAAGAAATTAAATATGTCTTGGTTAAGACATTTGTAGGTTAAGGAACAAAGGAATAGAGTACATCTTTGCTTAATTAGGAGTAATTTAGCATTTTGTATAGGTGGGTAGTGATGTTTCACATAGGGTTCTTGAGGGATAACTCTACATAGGGTATTGGATGTGGTCTGGAGATCTCATCTTTTTTTTCTATTTTGTTGGAGACTTTGGCAGCTAAATTCAATCTAGGCAAGTAATGATTCTTTGTCAATAGCATTTTTTCCCCAGAATAACAGTGTTCTGATTTTGATTTTGTGATGGTCATATGGTGTTAGCATATTCATGTCTGGTCTATTGAAATGCCAAGATATTTTAAGTATTTTACTATCTAGTAGGTCATTGTTATTGTGATACATATTCCATTGTTGATAGACAGGGGAGAGTTTTTCCATGTGTTAAATATCATCAGTTTTGTTTTGTTGGTGTTGAGGATCAGATTTTTGTGCATTAACCATTGCTATAGTTCATTTACATAACTTTCTAGGTCTTTTTATGGTGATATGTGACGTGTTGCCTCTGTGATGACAATGTCATCTGCATAGAGAATGATTTGCATCTGGTAATATTTAAGGGTAGTTTATTAATGAAAAGGGAAAATGGGAATGGGGTAAAGTAGGAACCAGACTACTAAATGTTTGCTGGAATTAAGCTGAAATGCAAACAAACACCAATAACAACCAAAGTGTCACATAGCTCACAACACCAGTGTGCCACCCAACAACAGCCCCTAAGGCAAGGGAAAACGTACCCAGCACTTTAGTCATAGGTGACTCTATAGTCAGGCATACTGATGTCTCATTCACCAGGCTGAAAAGGAGAAAATTACAGTCAGCTGCCTGTCAGGTGCCAGGATCCACCACATAACGCATGCACTCAAGTCACTACACAGCAAGTACAAATATGACTCTGTCATTGTCCATGTTGGAGTGAATGACTTGAGATGTACCTCCCTGGACTACATGAAAAGAGACTTGGAAGAGCTCTTGGTTCATGTGGCCCAGGCAGGTACGACCCAAGCCCTGAAATGCATCCTGCCTTTGCCCAGAATTATACCACAGTATAAGGACAAAATGATTGACTTCAGCAATTGGCTAAGCTTCTGGTGTCATTCAAAGTGGATCCAGTATCTGTTTGCCTGGGACGACATGATCGACAGACCACAATGCTTTGCCAGAGATGGTCTGCACCTGTCGCCCCTGGGATTCAGGTTACTGGCTAAGGCTCTTGCCACCCCTAGAGTGCCTTTTTTAGGCAAAGTTCAATGGACAAAACCACCACCGTAACAGGTGCAAGAATGAAAAATCTGAAGGTAATGCTACTCAATGCTAGAAGTCTAAACCTCAAAATGCACTCTCTCGAGGCACTCCTAAAAATGGAGAACATTGATATCTATGCAGTAACTGAGACCTGGTTCAAGGCTCCCGAGAGCACCCCTGCAATACCAGGCTACAACTCTTACCACACTTTTCAGCCACCAAACCAGGACTGAAACACTAAAGGAGGAGGAGTGTCCGTATTCACCAAGGATATTCACAACACCAGGCTAGTTGCCCAACACAATGCATCTGAAATTCTCCAGGTGCAACTAACACTTGGTAAGACTGCAATCCAAATTGTACCTTGCTACAGATCCCCCACCATGCCCCAAGATTCTCACTACACCTTTCTAAACATACTGGAAATATTAAGATACAACCAAACAAATTAATACTGGGTGATTTCAACTACCCTGCCATTAACTGGGAAAACTACTCATGTACCAACAACTTTCCCCAACGGTTCTTGGAATTCATAAATTCCAGTGCCCTGGATCAACTAATCCCTAGTCTCACCAGGGGCTCCAGTATCCTAGACCTGGTCATTACCAACATGGGAAATCGATGCTCCACTCCTATGGTCACCCCGTCATTGGTCAGGTCTGACCATAAGCTAATCACCCTTGACATCCACATCCCACCTCCACCCTCCAGTAAGGAAACCGCCATAAAAAACTTATCCAAAGCCACCTTCATGCTACTCATGTCAGAAGTGACAAACTTCACGACACCCATGCAGACGGGAACTGAGAGTTTGACTGCTGAATCCTACACTAAGGCACTGTACGAGCACACCCACTCATGCATGAATCGTGCCATCCCCAAGAGAACCAAGACACTCTCCTCCAAAAAAAGGAAGCCAATCTGGTGGTCCCTTGCCATAAACAAACTTTACAACAAAAAGGAAGAAACTCTGCCCATTAGCATCTTGATCAATAGATCCATGTAGAAATCTTATGTGCCCAAATTATGGCATGCTGCCTTTATTCTACCTCTCCATAAAGGAGGAAAAAACAATAACATCTCTAACTACCACCCCATAGCTATCCTTTCCCCAATTTCAAAACTTCTGGAAAAATGCATCCACCTTCAGTTTATGCCATTCCTAGCCAATCACCAACTAATCACTCCAACCCAACATGGCTTCCAACCTGGCCATAGTACTGTCACTGCCCTTCTCTCCTTCTTAGACACAATAAATCTTGCCTGTGACTCTGGAAGAATAGTATCAACAGTTCTACTAGATCTGTCCAATGCATTTGATACCATCTTTCTAACCTTAATCTCCCCAAGAATACCTTATCCTGGTTCTCAAGCTACCTCTCTGACAGGTCTCAAGCTGTGAAATGGGGGAAATGCACCTCAACCTTCCTTCCTACCCTCACTGGGTTACCCCAGGGATCTTTACTCGGACTAATGCTATTCAACATCTTTATTAATGATTTCCACAAAGCCATGCCCAACACCAAAATTGTACAATATGCAGATGATTCAGCTTTAGTCTGCTGCGCCTCTAACCTCTAGGAGCTTTAAACAGTGAACCAAACTGCATTCTCCACCACTGAAAACTGGATGCTCCAAAACCACCTCTCACTATATGCCAACAAATCCAAAATACTATTATTCTCACCCTCAAAAGCTTCCCCTCTTGATAAAAACTCGTTTCAAATTATTAGCCAAAACAATTACTATAGAGGTTGTTCCCTTTGCTAAACTACTTGGGGTTACTACTGATGAACACCTAAAATTCGACACTCACATCCAGCAAAACATTAAGAAAACCCATATAAAACTTGGTATGCTATACAGAAACATCCACTTTCTCTTTCCTTCCACCAGACAAACTCTCGCCACTACCTATCTACTCCCCTCACTAATGTATGGCGCCCCTCTACTAACAAATGTATCTGCCTCTCTCTCCTCCAAATTGGAAGTTTGTTATAATAAGATTTCTAAATTTGCAACCAAAGCCAAATTCTCCTCCCATCATTGTACTGCCCTTCATTTGTTAAATTGGCTTGAACTCTCCAACCATCTAGACTATCTACAAATTACTACAGCCCACAGACTAATTTTTCAACCTACTAAGTGCCCAGCACTAACCAACATCCTTCAACCTTACACCCCTCAAAGAACTCTAAGATCTACTCACCAAGACCTAATCACTGTCCATAAACCCAGTCGTTCTGCTGGTCCGCTTCTTCTATCCTTTTCCTTAGCTAAAAAATTGAATTCTCTTCCTTCCTCTCTAAGGACTTGTGAAAACTTTGAAAACTTTAAAACTCAGCTACATTCCTACCTTTCCTCTAACAGGAAATGCAACTGCAGTCTCCCCACCTAGCATAATAATCAATCCACCCCTTAAACTCCTGACTAACTCTGAGTACAAGCTAACCTAACATAAATGTAAATCACATAATTGTACGTATTATAAATAATTCAAAAGAGCTTCAGGTTGAATGGCAAAAAACGATAAAAAGCCTCGGCTCGGACACACTGAATTTATTGAAATACACAAGATAAAAGTACGTTGAGCGCTTTCATCTGAAACCAGACTTCATCAGAACGTACATCATAATGTTCAGATTGTTTAAATAGATCATCTGACCAAAATTGGCGCCAAAACTTCTTGCAGTGCAATTAAACAATTTATATAAAATGTAAATACATAATATTCATAACACTACTGCTGATGTCATCTTGTAAAATAAAATAATGTAATGTTTCATATGCAAAATACATTAAAAATACTGCATGATGTATATATAACATAAAAATATATGTATAACATAAAAATACATATGGCATAAAAAACTTGAAAATAAAAATATATATATGATGTCCATATAATGATATCAATCATCCTTATGCCCTAATACAATGCCTAATGATGTGACCCGAATAAATGATGGGGCCTTGAAGTACATTCTCTTAAATACTCCTATACTATAGCTGTATAATAGAGGACTAAATGACTAGAAAGAACATGCAACAAATGTAAACATGGTAGTCTAAATCCCCTATCTTCTACCTATTTTTTCAATATTAAAAATGGTTTTATGCTGATGTTATCATTGATACCTGAAAGTTTGTGGCATCAAAAATGATCTGCCACCTACTTTCTTTTAAAGCCAGCATTGCTTTAATATTGCCCCCATATGGTGATTGTTCCACCTTGTCAATGATATGAAACAAAAATAAATGGTTGTCATTTGTGTTTGACACATGACAGTACAGAGCATTCCTAATGTCTTTTTTACTGATGGCATACTGATGCTCGTAAATACGTCTTTTAAAATGTCTTTCTGTCTTGCCTATGTAGAATGCGTTGCATGCTACACAGGTTGCCAGATATATCACAAACGTGGAACTACAGTTGCCATTTATGCTTGGTATAAATGTTTGATTCACATTGTTTAATCTAGTACCTCTGCACATTTTAATGTGTTTGCATTGATTACAATGCCCACATTTGGTCGTATGTTTATTCACTCTTGCAGATGTACCTTTTGTACTCTCCAGTAATTTCTTAATATTGAAGCCTGTCTTATATACTATTTTCGTGTCAATACCTAAAATTGACATAGCCTCCTTGTTGACTACAAATTGATTCCATCTCTCTTTTATACAATTTTCTATATATTTAACTATAGGTGAATAAGTCAATACACATACCCTAAGACCATGCTCTGATGACTTATAATCTCCCTTAATGGTTATGATGGTATTGTTGTCTCCTAATAGGGGTTTATACTTGTTTCCCCATTCTTCTATTATGTATTTATTAATGTCATTTAATACTTTTTTGGGGTACCCCCGATTTATAAACATAGTTTTTATAAGATCTATTTCTCTCATCATTGAATCTTTTGTTGAGCACATCCGGGCTGCCCTTATACATTGGCCTTTATAAATATTTTTGAATACATGCTTAGGGTGGTTGCTGGTGTATGACAAATAGTCATTAGAAAACGTGTCCTTTCTATAGATACATGACTTAAAGCCAGTGTCCCCATGACTTATATATGTGTCGAGATATGCTATTCCTTCTTCTTTTATGTCATGGGTGAATCTCAAAAATTCTGTTGTACTGTTAATATAACTTATAAATTTGTCTATTTCCTCCAACGGGCCATCCCATAATATAAACAAATCGTCTAAGAATCTGGTGTAATACCTGATATACTGATAGAATTCAGATTTAAAGATGTATTCAGATTCCCACTCCAGCATTACCATGTTGGCAAAAATCGGGGCACATGATGCGCCCATGGCCACGCCCCTGGTCTGCTTAAATAACTCGCCTTGGAACTGAATATAATTACTTTCAAGTATCAAACCCATCATATCCGTTATAAGACAAATTTTATCCCAACTCATATTTGTCTTCTTTCTTAGACTGTTTGAAAAATACTCCAGCCCTACTTCCTTAGGAATGCAAGAGAATAAGTCGATCACATCGATGGTTAAAAATCTTAATTCCTTTTTCCATATCTGTGGGGTTAATTGTGATAGAAACGTCCATGAGTCTTTGATAAGATGTGGTGTAACCTTGTATACTGGTTTGACCCATGTGTCTATAGCTGTACCTAAGGGAAATGTTTTAGACCTACTTCCTGATATGATTGGCCTAAAAGGTGGATGTTCTAAATTTTTATGCACCTTAGGTATTCCCACAATGGTGGCTAGCACTGGATATTCCACTTTCAAATACTCGTATGTCTCGCTGGTGATCCTCTTGTCCAGCAAGTATTCTTCCAAGGCCATATCTACCCTCCTATGTCCAATGTTGATTTCATTGGATGATGTTATTGCATAGTTCCCTGAATTATATAAAATATTTTGTATCTCACTAATATAGTCCATGCTGTTAAACATAACTATGCCTCCACCCTTGTCGGGTTTCATCAATCTAACTTGCTTGTTATTAATAAATTTTGTAAGGCATTCTTGTTCAGTCTTTGTAAGGTTAAATTCAGTGTTATTGTCCATTGCTTTAATTTTATACATGTCACTGCAAACCGTTTTCTCAAAAAGTTGTATGTTAGGATTGCTGGGAGGTATAAAAATACTTTTCTTCCTCAATTCACTATGTATAATTTGTTCTGTCCCTTTGTACTGCTGTTCAAAATATAATGCTAAATTCAATCTCCTACAGTATAACTTTACTTCCATAATAATATCAACAAGGTTGAATTTAACCGTGGGAATGAAGTTCATACCCTTGGAGAATAGACTAAAAAATTCATCAGTAATTTCGTGGTTCGTATAGTTAAATACGTTAAACCCATTTTTGGTATACAATATTTTGTCTTTGTTATCTATATGTACTGTATTAAGTTCATGCATTTTGTCTACTGCCCTATCCATAGTTTTAGCACCATCCATCAATATTGATGTGTCCTTGTGTAATGTATTTGATGCATCCATAAATGCTACTTGTGCCTCACTCTGATAATGGTTGGTGCTAACCGTTTGAGGAGCATTTATCTCCATTTCCTGTTCCTTGCCCCATAATAGTTTTTTGATAAATGATTATCTCCCTGCTGATGTAAATCATCATTATCCTTCCTGTGTGTACTTGGTAACTTCTCAACATAATGCTGTTTACTGGCATTCTGTTTCGGCCATACATAAGCCCTGTTGTTAGCATATAAATCATCATCCCTCAAAAAATAGGTAGAAGATAGGGGATTTAGACTACCATGTTTACATTTGTTGCATGTTCTTTCTAGTCATTTAGTCCTCTATTATACAGCTATAGTATAGAAGTATTTAAGAGAATGTACTTCAAGGCCCCATCATTTATTCGGGTCACATCATTAGGCATTGTATTAGGGCATAAGGATGATTGATATCATTATATGGACATCATATATATATTTTTATTTTCAAGTTTTTTATGCCATATGTATTTTTATGTTATACATATATTTTTATGTTATATATACATCATGTAGTATTTTTAATGTATTTTGCATATGAAACATTACATTATTTTATTTTACAAGATGACATCAGCAGTAGTGTTATGAATATTATGTATTTACATTTTATATAAATTGTTTAATTGCACTGCAAGAAGTTTTGGCGCCAATTTTGGTCAGATGATCTATTTAAACAATCTGAACATTATGATGTACGTTCTGATGAAGTCTGGTTTCAGATGAAAGCGTTCAACGTACTTTTATCTTGTGTATTTCAATAAATTCAGTGTGTCCGAGCCGAGGCTTTTTATCGTTTTTTGCCATTCAACCTGAAGCTCTTTTGAATCATTTAAGTTGTTGGCATTGTTGGGTAGGATTGGTCAGCTGCTGAAGGTATGGAGAATAACGAAGGCACTCAGGCTTTATTGGACCAGAGTGAATTGGCTTCTATCCGTAATGAATTAAGCATGCTCAAAGAGGAGATGACTAAGCTTATGGAGCTGGTGGAACGCTCCATTGCTATTGGTAGCATCGATGCCAAACATACTTTGCGGTGCAGACAAACTTCATTCACTTCTAGCGAGGAACGAACGGAAAGAAATGAACTGCTAAATTCTTCCACTGCATTAAGGATTGATGCAAGCACGCAAATAGCTATTCCAAATGGGCAAGGTAGCCCTATGGACAAAATACTAACTACAACTAACCAACGTGGTGAGGATGTGAGGAGGGAACGGAACAGCAAGTCCCTCTCTGAAGATTTCACATTTGACTTTAGTTTGTTTCAACTAAGGGAAGACAACGATCGTTTAGGTGCTCGTCCCAAAAGGACAGCACCAACAAGGACTTACGCAGCTAGTACTAATACATATATGGACTCTAACAAAGGTATTGATTTACATTTAAGCCCATATGTTAAAAAACAAGTACGTAGCTACGTACCTGGTAAAACGAACAGATGTAACAGCGGTAACAACAATTGTGTTTTTGATAAATTTTTAAATGATGAATACAACTTTGATAGATATAACAAACATGAAGTTAATTACAATACAAGAAGTGATAGTGTGAATGAATATGTTGTAAAAAACAATATTAAGGATAAAATATATCTGTTGGGCAAAAAACTAGTTACAATTAAGAACATAAAAATCGAAAATGCATATTTTAGCAAATGTTTAACGTTACATGTTGTGCCTAAGGGTATTAGGTTTTTCAAACTACCCATGGGTCATGACATTAATGATGACACTATCATTGTATTCAACAAGTTATTTGATAGCTTTGGTTTTGATTATCTTAAGGTTTTAATACAGAAAAATGATGAAAAGTTGTCCAGTCTTATTGTAGAAGTAGACAGGTTAAATGTTGAAATTCTGAATGACAGTTCGTTCAATCAGTGGAACGAATTGTATGAAAAGCAATTTGTTGATGCAGACAAGAAAGCTATTGCTATATATCAAAGGAAGGAAAGGAAATTAATGAGGGATGTTGATTTATATGCTAACAACAGGGCTTATGTATGGCCGAAACAGAATGCCAGTAAACAGCATTATGTTGAGAAGTTACCAAGTACACACAGGAAGGTTAATGATGATTTACATCAGCAGGGAGATAATCATTTATCAAAAAACTATTATGGGGCAAGGAACAGGAAATGGAGATAAATGCTCCTCAAACGGTTAGCACCAACCATTATCAGAGTGAGGCACAAGTAGCATTTATGGATGCATCAAATACATTACACAAGGACACATCAATATTGATGGATGGTGCTAAAACTATGGATAGGGCAGTAGACAAAATGCATGAACTTAATACAGTACATATAGATAACAAAGACAAAATATTGTATACCAAAAATGGGTTTAACGTATTTAACTATACGAACCACGAAATTACTGATGAATTTTTTAGTCTATTCTCCAAGGGTATGAAGTTCATTCCCACGGTTAAATTCAACCTTGTTGATATTATTATGGAAGTGAAGTTATACTGTAGGAGATTGAATTTAGCATTATATTTTGAACAGCAGTCCAAAGGGACAGAACAAATTATACATAGTGAATTGAGGAAGAAAAGTATTTTTATACCTCCCAGCAATCCTAACATACAACTTTTTGAGAAAACGGTTTGCAGTGACATGTATAAAATTAAAGCAATGGACAATAACACTGAATTTAACCTTACAAAGACTGAACAAGAATGCCTTACAAAATGTATTAATAACAAGCAAGTTAGATTGATGAAACCCGACAAGGGTGGAGGCATAGTTATGTTTAACAGCATGGACTATATTAGTGAGATACAAAATATTTTATATAATTCAGGGAACTATGCAATAACATCATCCAATGAAATCAACATTGGACATAGGAGGGTAGATATGGCCTTGGAAGAATACTTGCTGGACAAGAGGATCACCAGCGAGACATACAGTATTTGAAAGTGGAATATCCAGTGCTAGCCACCATTGTGGGAATACCTAAGGTGCATAAAAATTTAGAACATCCACCTTTTAGGCCAATCATATCAGGAAGTAGGTCTAAAACATTTCCCTTAGGTACAGCTATAGACACATGGGTCAAACCAGTATACAAGGTTACACCACATCTTATCAAAGACTCATGGACGTTTCTATCACAATTAACCCCACAGATATGGAAAAAGGAATTAAGATTTTTAACCATCGATGTGATCGACTTATTCTCTTGCATTCCTAAGGAAGTAGGGCTGGAGTATTTTTCAAACAGTCTAAGAAAGAAGACAAATATGAGTTGGGATAAAATTTGTCTTATAACGGATATGATGGGTTTGATACTTGAAAGTAATTATATTCAGTTCCAAGGCGAGTTATTTAAGCAGACCAGGGGCGTGGCCATGGGCGCATCATGTGCCCCGATTTTTGCCAACATGGTAATGCTGGAGTGGGAATCTGAATACATCTTTAAATCTGAATTCTATCAGTATATTAGGTATTACACCAGATTCTTAGACGATTTGTTTATATTATGGGATGGCCCGTTGGAGGAAATAGACAAATTTATAAGTTATATTAACAGTACAACAGAATTTTTGAGATTCACCCATGACATAAAAGAAGAAGGAATAGCATATCTCGACACATATATAAGTCATGGGGACACTGGCTTTAAGTCATGTATCTATAGAAAGGACACGTTTTCTAATGACTATTTGTCGTACACCAGCAACCACCCTAAGCATGTATTCAAAAATATTTATAAAGGCCAATGTATAAGGGCAGCCCGGATG
Organism: Protopterus annectens; assembly: GCF_019279795.1. Taxonomy (NCBI): domain Eukaryota; kingdom Metazoa; phylum Chordata; order Ceratodontiformes; family Protopteridae; genus Protopterus; species Protopterus annectens. Next base: position 1,579,476,375 of record NC_056737.1, on the reverse strand, counting down.
TGCTCAACAAAAGATTCAATGATGAGAGAAATAGATCTTATAAAAACTATGTTTATAAATCGGGGGTACCCCAAAAAAGTATTAAATGACATTAATAAATACATAATAGAAGAATGGGGAAACAAGTATAAACCCCTATTAGGAGACAACAATACCATCATAACCATTAAGGGAGATTATAAGTCATCAGAGCATGGTCTTAGGGTATGTGTATTGACTTATTCACCTATAGTTAAATATATAGAAAATTGTATAAAAGAGAGATGGAATCAATTTGTAGTCAACAAGGAGGCTATGTCAATTTTAGGTATTGACACGAAAATAGTATATAAGACAGGCTTCAATATTAAGAAATTACTGGAGAGTACAAAAGGTACATCTGCAAGAGTGAATAAACATACGACCAAATGTGGGCATTGTAATCAATGCAAACACATTAAAATGTGCAGAGGTACTAGATTAAACAATGTGAATCAAACATTTATACCAAGCATAAATGGCAACTGTAGTTCCACGTTTGTGATATATCTGGCAACCTGTGTAGCATGCAACGCATTCTACATAGGCAAGACAGAAAGACATTTTAAAAGACGTATTTACGAGCATCAGTATGCCATCAGTAAAAAAGACATTAGGAATGCTCTGTACTGTCATGTGTCAAACACAAATGACAACCATTTATTTTTGTTTCATATCATTGACAAGGTGGAACAATCACCATATGGGGGCAATATTAAAGCAATGCTGGCTTTAAAAGAAAGTAGGTGGCAGATCATTTCTGATGCCACAAACTTTCCAGGTATCAATGATAACATCAGCATAAAACCATTTTTAATATTGAAAAAAATAGGTAGAAGATAGGGGATTTAGACTACCATGTTTACATTTGTTGCATGTTCTTTCTAGTCATTTAGTCCTCTATTATACAGCTATAGTATAGGAGTATTTAAGAGAATGTGCTTCAAGGCCCCATCATTTATTCGGGTCACATCATTAGGCATTGTATTAGGGCATAAGGATGATTGATATCATTATATGGACATCATATATATATTTTTATTTTCAAGTTTTTTTATGCCATATGTATTTTTATGTTATACATATATTTTTATGTTATATATACATCATGTAGTATTTTTAATGTATTTTGCATATGAAACATTACATTATTTTATTTTACAAGATGACATCAGCAGTAGTGTTATGAATATTATGTATTTACATTTTATATAAATTAATTGCACTGCAAGAAGTTTTGGCGCCAATTTTGGTCAGATGATCTATTTAAACAATCTGAACATTATGATGTACGTTCTGATGAAGTCTGGTTTCAGATGAAAGCGCTCAACGTACTTTTATCTTGTGTATTAAAATAAATTCAGTGTGTCCGAGCCGAGGCTTTTTATCGTTTTTTGCCATTCAACCTGAAGCTCTTTTGAATCATTTAACGTATTATAAATAACCTATCCCACCTTTTTTTTCCTCTTTTCCTTCTAAGTCTTTATTCTCCCTCTCAATTAAGTTACCACTGCCATCCTAAATATTTCGGTACTATGTAACCAAAGAATTTATTCCTGTTCTCTAGCATGGAATGAAATTATAATTGTGTCTTCTTTGATATGATTGTATATGTAACTAAACTATGTAATGCGGAGCTTTTCTCCCTGGGCATCCACTGAAAACGGGCTCCCTGAGCCTAGTGGACCTCCCCAGTCATCAAACTGGAAATAAATAGATAAATAAATAAATGTTGATAGTTAACTTATTGTTTGTTTGACATGGTCCAGTGAGGTCTTAATTACATATGTGTCTGGTATGCAAACAGGTTTGTTGAGACTTGTCCATTACATTGACAGCTAACTCATTGGGCTCAAGCCAGCTAAGCCTAAACCTTCACCTGTCAATACTAATTACATGTTGACAAGCTAACAGGCTAGGAGACCAGCATCAGGAATGTAAGTGTTCTTGTTAACAGACAGTACATTATAAAAATAATTTTTTGCACTGGACAAGCCCACCCTTCCCTACAACTCACAGTACCCCATACCACCTGATACTTGTATATAAAACATTCTGAGATCACTCTAACATGGAGAAAGGGGAACAGTCTGATCTCTCATTGTATGCAGGACTGGGAATACAGGCATTTTCATCAACAGACAGTAAATTATAAAAACAAACATTTCTTGCACTGGGTAAGCCCCCCCACCCTGCAGCCCACAGTACTCTACATCCCTTGATACTTATATATAAAAAAAATCTGAGCTCACACATGTAGACAGGAGAACAGTCTGAACTCTCTCTATAGATAGACAGATAGATAGAGAGAGAGGACTGTTCTCCCTCAGTCTTTATAGTGGTTGATCAGGCAAGACCCGACCCAATTGGTTGATATCCTCGAACACTGTGACACTTTTTGAGACACATTTTTTTTGCTGTCACTGCCAGCTGACCATAAAATCCTTTCTTAGTTAATTGGCCCACTCATCACCTACATCCCTGTTGGAGAGACAACTAAGAGGGGCCATCAGTGAAACCATCATCAGGGTTGGTTTGGGTTTTTGCTATTTTACCATAGCTTAAAACAATTGATAAGGTGTCTCTTATATAAATGAACAACACCTGATTTGTTGCACTGGTGAATTTGTGCTATGGATGTATATGTAAATGTATACATTTTGAAACTTCATTTAAAAAAGTCATGACCAGATAGTGGAAGCCAATAGTCAAAAAGTGGCAATCCATTGTACAAAGCAGCATCAGATTTTTATTTTGCTCTACTCACTTTTCCCACTGGCAAGAGTAATGAAATATTTACAATACTGGACTAAACGTGGGGGGATATTCAAGCACGCCAACATCCTGGGCAGAGCACAGTAGAATGTTTGGCAAGCTAATCCACCTGTGTTTGATTTTGACTTCCTGGCTGTCATCCAGGAGTCATCTGAGTTGTTAGACTTAACCCCTCCTTATTCAATTGTAGGAGAACTAACATCTGTATGGTTCCATCTAACCTAAGCCAGCTCTTCCAGCATCAGGATCTACTGTCTAACCCCTTTTCACCAGAGCTATTGTTACAGATTTGTGTACCATGCAGGCAGTCTGTTTATATTTCCTTTTATTCTTTTACTAGTAATAAAAGATAAATAATATAGGCACCTAGATACAGGGGAATCCTGGAGTACTGACCTGGTTAGATATGATACAGCTAATTTGAGCTAAGTAACTTAGCCAGTCTTTCACTTTGCAGGTACTTCCCTTGTTGGCATCTGTTGAACATAGTTATACACTGGTCCCTTCATATATTATTTTATTTATTTAATTCCTTTGTTAATTAGGAAATAAATCACTAGGCACAGGTGTCTTGTTATAGGCATCAACTGATAAAAATAATATTTTTAAGAGACTTACCCAGCGTTATGCAGTATGCATACAGTGGTTGTGGAACTGAAACTCAGGTGACTATGCGTGACATATTTGTAGCTCATTACCTTAACCTTTTAAGTCACATTTGTTGTAGGACCCAATGAAGTAGTGTTGTTGGACCCTGAACTTTGCCTTTTATTGCTTTTTCTCCTTTCTCATTATATCTTCCTCCAAGAAGACACATGCCAGCAATCCTCCATTCCTACTACACTATTTCAAAACCAGTATCTTCCAACCTTTTTTGTAATTCCCGATATAAAATACATTTAGTGAGTGATTCTGAGTGAGTCATGCCCATAAAATAATTCATGTGTCTACCATCCAACAAATCTGTCCCAAGTTCTGCATCTTCTTTTTCTGTTTTTCTTATCTATAGAAATTGCTGTGCCTCCCCTCCCATTTCATGCAGTTCTTTTGATTTTTGCCTCCACCTTTCCATCTTTATTTATTATCCTAAATTGAAACACACAAAATCCACTGGAGACACCACACAGAGATAACCACCGATATGGAAAGCTTTTTTATTTGGAACAGGAACACACAAGCGCTTTCATGTAGCTACACTACGCTTCTTCAGGTGTAATAAAACATGAATTTAGACAGCTTTTTATACAAAGTCTTTTGGCGCTCAAACTAACCAATTTAGACCCTAATTGGATAATTGATAACAATCATTGTAGGCTAGTTTAAAGAGACAACATTAAAAATTTTTTTATAAAACAAATAAAAATTCCTTAAAAAAGTTTAAAAAGTGTCAAAAATAGCAAAAAATGCCTTAGACAAGCTGTTCTACGTAAATAAAACAAAACCATCTATCAAACTGACGATACAAGCCTGCTGGCAAACCAAACTTGCATTACTACAAAATTGTAAATAATCATGGCCAGAACACGAAACATGAATCATGAAACGGAAAACAATAATTTCTGAATGAAAGTATACAATACATCAATTCACAAATACAAATGAAATGTATACTCTAACTCTATTGTTAAATCGCTCCCACTATCTGGACAAGAGAATTCAGCTGGATACTACTAGAGCCGAGTTTTTTAACTCGCTAATGGTTACAGACATTATATAGGACTTTGAAACCTGTCTCAGTTTAGCTTAGTTTTTATCATCTCACATGTACTTTATTGTTACTGTTTACATTCCATAGTACAGCCTTTTTACTCATATGTTTTGGTTAGGTCCTTTGGACTTTTAAGCTTTATTTGGGTGCTGACTGTTGACAGATTTTGCATCTGTCAGGTTTTCAGTGAAATAATAGTAGTTTGAACCGCCTTATTGGTAGTCCGCTGAGATATTTGAGTGTCTGATATTACTAGAGATGAATGGGCTGTTGTTCGTAATCTGACTGTTGATTTTTGCCGTTTATATTTTTTATATATTTTCCTTTTCAGGTTTTTTTGACAATATTCTTTCATTTTTTCATTATGGGTGTGTAGGTTTATGTTGCTAGATGGTGAGTTTTCCATCAGGTTATATGTTTACTAGTAATGCTTCAGTATGCTAGCAGCTGGTTGCTACCCCGCTCTCATGCCTGCTAGCTGTTGTTGTCAGTAGGACACCTTTCACTGCCGGACTGGCCTTTGTTGTCTTGATTATATTTGTGAATTCTCTTGTCCAGATAGTGGGAGCGATTTTATTTTGTTTGTGATCGCCATGGACTGATTTCATTCCTGTGGATTTCCTGAATGGTAATGGCGCTTTCCATTTGAGATTTGATGCAAGTTCAGGGCACTTTGCAGCTGCGTTCTAGGTCAGTATTATTTGATATTGAGCTGCTGCGATGGTCATAAATATGTTATTAACGTACTAGTTAAGATCATGTTCTGCACTTGTTAATAGCAGCAACATACTGTTGCTTCTCATTTTTAGATTGTTAGTTACTGTATGTGACTTACTGCTTGACAGCATTGTTTGCGCAGC